>NC_089884.1:16623000-16929500 GCF_040182565.1 Anser cygnoides | reverse complement strand
ATGTTGTTCATGTTTGCTAAAATGTTTTTTAGTATCCGAAGGAAACTCCTGAATAATTATGTAATCTATGGTACCAGAAATAGAAGAGGGAGAATTCACTGCCTCCAAAATTAGACCACTCTCAGGAAACATCTGGAATGACAAGATAATTAATTTGTAGTTTAATGGAGTAAATTTAAAGGCATAAGTTAGGTAATCAGTCTTCTTTACTGCATTAGTTTGACTTGATATTTCATGTTCCTGACTTCCTCCACCATCTCTAGGTCTATGCTGGGGCCAAGACAAAGAATCACCAGTTCAGGTTTGGATTTAGAGCAGAGGAAGTAAAACTGTTGTCGCACTCTGCACAGCCCCATCCCAGCACAGATATACCGAAAAACAGAATACCCATTATCAAGATGCAAAAGGGACCTCAGGCATAAGAGCCACATTCTTCTTCATGCTCTTTGGGATTCCTCATACACACACACACACATATATATACATGAAGAGTGACAGTTATCTGGATAACAAGCAAACTACTTCCTAAAAGCTGTGAAACAGCTATAGCTAAGGTTTCCAAACTCATTTTAATTGTGAGCAGAACAGAGACCACCAAATCTCATCCAATAATCCATAGTTTGCATCTATACTTAGAGATATGCTGTGATTTAAGGACATTAAAGAATGGACTGATAACTGTGTCTTGTTAATCATTTCTGCTCTTTAATTATCCTTATTATATCCTGCTGAGATGTGGCATCTCAGCTGGGTTTAAATTCTACTCACTCCAAGAAGGAAAATTAGCCTCTTAAGGAGAGTAATATGCAATGGCTCTCCCTGCCAATGTTTTTGTGAACAGATTCAAAAACATCTATGGGGAAAAAAAAACTAAACCCTTGGCCTTATGTATCTGCCCTTATAACTGGACCAGGTGACCACTTCAGGGATCTTTCCACGATAAACTTATGTCATGCTTCATTTTAAATTTTGGTGTTCAGCTGTTGCTGGATGTCTTGGTTTGGTTTGCTGGTTATGTGAGCCTTATAGCGTCAGGTCTCTGCTGATTATACTGAAACCTGTATTATGTTTTAAACTTTCACTCATCATACAGTTACAGCATTCCTTACCTTAGGGTACTCTTACCAAAAACACTCCTCACTTTCATGAACAGCCCTAGCAGTATCAATGGGGGAGTTTCCACGAGTAGGATTATGCAAACAGGTTCTTTGCTCTTAAACCCTGATTATTCCAGTGAAAAGTAACTTAGCAGATAATAAAAGTGGTACTATAAACATGTTAATAGGAATATTATTAGTTAGTATTACTAACACTAATAAAAACAATGTGTTTTCTCCACCAAAAGGAAATAACACAACTGCCTGCCATTTACAACAAGTTGTGTATGTACTTGTATATATTCCTTTTCTCTAAGCACAGAAAAAAAATCAGGCCCTGCTGTTAATAGCTAATGCCCTGGCTTTACTAAAGATAATGTTAGTTTTGCCATGGGCTTCAGCAAAAATAATCACAATTTCAGTCCAGTCCTTACACGTCCGTTCTGATTTTCCTTCTTGCTTTTGTAATTAGGCATGTTATAGCTTGCTCAATACAGTTCATATTATTTTACTAAGCAATCTTTCAGTAGCACTGTTCTAGAGAAATGGACTAAACTTGATTTAGAATATATTTATGCTCCCATAATTTAAGAGAGCTTCTCTTTTCCTCCCTTGTTCCATCTTCAAGTTTGACTTTGATTGGAATGGGATTGCCAGTATTGTTGGATAGTTTACAAGCTGTCCCCAAAATCCTGAATGATGTGTTTCTTGCTGAGTCTATGTCCCACAGGATCCGCCAAGCAGGCATCACACTAATCCAGTATTGAACTAGTCAAGCATGTGGGAGTTTGAGCTGTCAAGAACTGTAAGAATCATACGTAAGAATCTCCGCATTTCTCCATTTCTTGCCTGGTTCATATATGTAACTACATTTATCAATATGTTATGTGTTCATCTCACCACTAGCCTATTTTGATTTCTTGCTTTGAAGAAGCTGCAATAATCAATCTAAACAATTCAGAGTCTCATATGTTCACTTCAGAAAGAGCTTCTGTGAAGAAACAGTTTTCAAAATTCAAACAAAACATGAATGCAGGGGTAGGTAACTGGAACCAGGCAAATCTAAGTGGTTACAGACTTTCCCTGAATCCTGAACAGTTCTTCAGAATAACTATCTGAGCATCTTTTTTCCCCCCTTATCAGCAAACATTTCCAACATGGCCTCAGAAATCAGTAGATAGTTTGAAAACAACAAATTTAAGCAAAACATTGACAATCACAGATTTCACCCAAACTTAAAGACAGAGGGGAAGAAACAGGCTCATCCATCATAGCGGGATTTCTTGGCTGAGAGCAGTGCTCCTGTTCAGGCTCACACCCATGCTGAATGTATGAAACAGCATGATTTGCTTTAAATACAGGGTTTAGTTTGGCTTTAAGGATATAATATACATTCTGAGCACCTCTTCAGAAATGCCTTGACACAGATTTGTTCCTAGTATACATAGCTTAATTGACCGTATGTTTCCAAGAAAGTACTTTAAGAAGGAAGAAAAAATTTTATTCAGTCTGGAGATCCACTGTTGCAAACAACCCAAAAAAGAGTGAGAAAAACAGATGAAGAAAGCAAGCATTCCTCAGAGTTACATGACCTCATGAATGGAAAAGATCCCAGTTTGAGTTCTCTGTAGCAAAGTGGGCGATATCTATTTCAAGAAAATGTTTTTATCATTTATTATGTCATAAGGAAAAGAGTAAAATAAACTGTTTATTATCATGTATAAAATGCTTTTGACCAGTCAACTGAAAAACTAATTTCATTTTCTCATTACACTGCCTCAGGCATCTTTTAACGTCAATTTTTATTACAGACAAAGAAGGAAAATTAAAATGATCCGTTACAGTGGAAGAAAAAACAAATGTTTCAGAATTTTAAGACGACTAATAAGCGCTGAACCTGCTAATCATTCTTGGTAATTACTATTAATTTTGCAAGAAACAGAAGATAGGTCCTAGGGATCTGTGTTTTTGTGTCCCAGAAGGAACTCTCCTGAGTGGAAGCATTAAGGTTTGTAAGAAAACTTGGAACAGTAGAACCATGAGTCTCTGCAGAGACTTCTGGGTCTCATTGCTCTGAAATAGGAAAGTTAGTTATAGAGATGCTCCCTAAAGGAGAATTAGAGACATTTTTCTTGCTTCTAGGTGGAATTGATTGTTCTCCTTTGGGTACGATTAAACCAACTTCACCAGTACAGTCATATGTCTTAACATCTTTTGTATGTCTAAAATGCATCAGATTGCAACAGCTTTATGGACTTACCAAACAAAACAAGAGAATGCCCACAAGTGTATGTGTAGGGGGGGGAGGCTGTCACTCAGAGCCCCCCCCCCCCCCCGGGTCATCTCAGCCCTTTTGCTCTATGAAGGAGTCATGCTAGGTCAGAGCAGGCTGGAAGCGTGCCCCATGGTGATGCCAAAAAAATTAAAAAAAAACCACCTTAAGTGGACCAGTAACTCATTGTGTGGTACAGCATTTCACCAAGTGTAAAGTTCTTCTGGAGATGTGGCCAGAAATTCAATAAGCTATCAAAGGCAGCAAGGCTGAAACAGTTGATGTAAGGTATTTACTATTTTGTGATTTTTTTTTTCCTATGCCTTGAAAGATTCTAAAAGAGCTATCGAGCTCATCACCATTTGCCTGGCAGAACCTGTAGCAAAATACTTACTCATTTGGGTTCCTGCAAGACTTTCCAAGTGCTCCAGCTGCTGGGGGATCAGCAGGAGGGAGAAATTTAATGGATCTAACATCAGCTATCTGCACAATGGTAGTAAAGGCAAAGGGCTCCTTTGCATGAGCTTCTGCCGTAAACTACACCAAAGCAGCATGTTCCAATGAGACAACAGCATAGTGAAAAGTTTCATAGGGAATTTCATATAATTTGTGCAACAATTCTGTAGGCATTTCCAATCCTTTTCCCAAGTTACTCACAGGTGTACAAAATCAGGCTCTTCATTTTCCTGGGACAGCTTTAGTAGCCATCTCGTTTTCTTCCCTTCTTTCTCTTCCTTTCCCATCATTTTCCTGCTCTTCACAGAACACCCTGGACTTGAATGTGGAGGACAAGTTCCAAATGATGACAAAATACTACATTAAATGACCATCGCTGTCTTCCACAGAAAAGACTCCAGGGAAGTATATTTATAAATAAATGAAGTTTCAATTCGCCCACATACTGAAAAAACACCTAAAGATAACGGAGTTGGTGATGAACACAGGGCAAAAGTGGAAGCGTCTGCTATGAATGCAGTCAGCTTGGTCATTTTCTGGAGCCAAACTGTAGGGAATTGATCCTTTCTTATCTGCAGAAGTCAAGTTAAAGTGCTTTAAACTCTGCTAACATGTTAATTCTGAGGTCAAGTTTACTTTCTGTACATCCTCCAGTACAGCCCTGCCTGGGAACCAGGTGAGATGGATTGCTACAGCTAGTTCAGGCCTGATTCTCACATATTGTACTTTGTGGGAGTTGCTCTAATTTCTTCAGTAATTAGGCCAGTTGATATCAGTTCAGAATATAGCTTGTACATGCCTGTTCCCCATGATATATGCTGTGTCAGACACAAGACAAAAATTTACACGTTTAGATGTGAGCCTTAGACAGGTGTTTGTCTCATGTCCCAAAAATTGTTTAAATATTTCAGGCAGGTGCTTGAATGATTGCCATTAAAAGCTAACTTACCATTTATCTCCTTTCTAAATGACATGTTGATTTAGTACTGCATGCACATTAGTGACATGACTGAGCCTGTCTTAATTATTCTTTTATTTAAGTCTACACATTATCATTAGTTGTTTCTCTGTCAGGCTAACAGTGAGATTATGGCAAGTACCCTTCAGTTTAAAGTTCTGGATTTTATCAAGCAAAAACAATGTTATTATTGAGTTGCTGAATCCTAACGTAATTCCTCTTAAAAAGAGGCAGCAGCAAACAACTAATACATAGGTATGATGAGTAACGCTTGCTCTTAATAAGCTCCCAGAAACCTACCACCAGCTAACAGCATGCAAAGCAGTTTGCTTGGTTCTGTAAAACAATCCACTCTTTCAGGACATAAAAGTAATAGAACATTGGATTAAGGATGCAAGGGGTGCTAGAATATTTTCAAAAACCAGGAAAGACAGTTAAAACAGAATGCAATCATTATACTGAAGTAAATACAGTATTTTGAGAATACCTTCTATTATTCTTGTGAATATTCTCAGGGGCATAACAAGGCTTTATATCACAGATAATTAAATGCAGTCTCTTTACTATTATATCTGTTGTATTCCAGAGAGCAGTAGGTTATAGGGCAATAGACTGAAATTAGATTTTAGCAGAACATGTGTCCTGACCTTTCTTTAAAGCAGATCTATTTACTTTATAATGCAGTTCATCTTGTAGGAACTGATGTACTCATAGCCAATGTAAAGGTTAAAACATATGTGACTCAAACATTCTTCCTTCTAACTCTAACACAATTCTTTGTTTATATTGTGCAAAGAGATTTTAAATAGCTAATATTGAAAATAATCTTTTTTGTGGCGATGTTAATTTCAGCTATCCTAACGTTTATACATGCAGCAGAGCAAATGCGTTTCTAAATTAGAAATCTAATGGGCCTGATCTTCTCAGCGTAAATCAGAATAGCTCCAGTGAATCAAATACTGAAGCCAATGAAATTTCACTGATTTATATCTAGGTACCTAACTCAGAGCTTAAATGGATTAAAGCCAGATTTACATGATTGTAAGTGATAAGATCTTGGCCTCATGTATTTTGATACATTATGGGCCAGATTGGGAAACCCTTATGTCAGTGGCACAACTTGCATGACTAAGTGCTCACTGATGTGACTGTGGGCTGCACAATCTGGCTCTGTATTACACAGATGTAAACAAGTAACCAAGAGAAAGTTATTAAGTGGCTTTGATGATCTCATAAATAAACACGTCATGACACTTAAGTAGCTTTAATAGTATCAGAACCACAAGAAATATGTACAGTCTTATATTACAGATGCCCTGTGCTGTGGTCTTTAAACATAATGGATGAGAGATGGTTCAACTATATCATGCCATGATTCTGGATAACATTTGATTTGCAGAGAAAAAAAGTCACATAAAATAGGACAATGTTGCACTATGCAATGCAAATAGGAGGTTTTGCACATTCCTTACTGCTCTTACCATTGTTGTCTATTGATCACCAAGATCTTTTTCCCTTGCCCTGTGATCTGTTTTCCTCCTCCTTTCCCCCTTTGTTTTTATTTTCTCTTCCTTTGTGTAATCTGTTTTTCTAGCAAGACCTTCACATTTAAAGCACTACCTTTTTTTCCCCAGTAGGTAAATTTGTGCATTAATACCGCTTGTAATTTAACACTAATGCACATAATAGACAATTTGTATGTGCATGCATACACATTTCAGATGCTAATATAGGTATGTGTGTATTAATAAGTGGTGATTCTATGTACATCACATAGGCTAATTTGCAAGGAAATCATAAATTTGTGTTGACAGCATCCAAACTCTCAAGGCAGTTACCACATAGCCCATCTCCTGAAACACATGTCCACTTATGCAGACAGATACAGACATGTATCAACAGAGCAACGCATCATGGAGTGACATGGTATAGGACCTGGATGAACAAGTTCCCATAACATCTCTCAGATGGCAAGAGATTATTGAATTAGCTCATTGACAGTTCCTAGCTGTAGTAAAGGAGTTTCCCATAAAGTTGAAGTAGTCTGAACAAACAAAATACAAGGATACAAGCCTAAAATCTATTGTCTGTCTATATAACACAAAGCTCTGCCTTAATCTTCTTGAGAAATATAGATGTAATTTATGCCTTAGAATTTTTTATTATTTTCCAAGTTAGTTATTTTTATAATCCCTGCTTTTGTCATTCCTTGCATTTAACATGTGGAATTCACATGAATTACAAATTCCAGTCTTATAAACCACTGTAAAAAGTGCAGTAAGTAGTAAAAAATAGGGGATTTCAAGGGAAAAACCTGAGCCAATAGGTCTGTTCAGCCATGATATGATAAATATTGATTCACCTGGCTGTTAGGCCTTTCTACTGAATTATCCCAAGCCTGTTTTTATTTCTGTGCACACAAGCAGGTAGCAAGCAGCAGGTCTGACACAGGAGCAGCCTGGGCTCCCAGGGCAGGGGTTGCAGCTGGGGCAGCAGCACAATCAGGGGCCCTGTGAGCCTCCTCCCTGCAGCTCTGCTGGACTTTGATACTGGAGGCTTAAGACCAGAAAATTCGTCTTCTAGAAGATGCAAGCCCAAACACCGGGGGTTTTTCCTCTGAGGACCAGGAAGCACAAAATGTCATTCTAAAGGGTGCTCAGCTGCATGGGCAAGGGGGAGAGAGCAGGCACCTTAGTGCCTGTGGTACCCCCTCTGTCCTGCACCCAGCCTTCCCCTGTTCTCTGGCTTCCCAAGTGAAGGAGCGCATCTTGCTAACAGCACTCAAGGAATAAAAAAGAAGCCCTCATATATTTCGATGTAGCAGCACTTGTTACCAGCAACAGCACCATGAAAAAACAGAAGAGGTTTCAATGGCTAATAAATACAGCTGCATCCTGACCATTATCACAGCTGCTCTAGAACTGGGAGTTTGGAGGGCTGCAGTCACTAACACTGCTCATAGGAACAGTAGGAGCTGAAGAAGGGGCCTCACAGCAATGCAGCAGTACAGGGGGATCCCTGCAGCATCGTCTGGGGGTGCCTGGAGACTTCAGGGCCACCAGCACAACCATAAACCCTTCTCCTGCTATGAGCTATGGGAAGCAAAACAGTAAAGAGAAGCTCCCCTTCTTTTCCTTCAAGGCAAAGCCCTCCTGTGAGAGGGATGGTCTGTCTTACAGTGCACAAACTGCTTGGAAATGAGGGAGCTGGTACAATGGCTGCTACACGCAGTCTTCTTACAAAGCAGGAGGGAGCTGAGAGGCTGCAGCAGCCCATGCAGCGTGCTCAGCACCTCGAGGTGCTCCCTGCAACTCCAACACGCACACAGCCGCCTGGGCACAGGCACTTGCAGCCCTGGCATGAGCACCTTGCCCCTTCTTCCCCCTGTTTCTGCACCTTTGTGACATTTCCTTCAAGTTTCTACACTCACACTCCTGCTCCTCTCTTAGATGAACACATGCAAGGGCAGCAGTATGCACAGGGGCTTGAGGGAAATGGTGAATCATGAAAAACAGCAATTAATGTGAAAATGCTACATGCAGCCCTTTTTTTTTTAACACATTACATGAATTCAGTGTCTTATAGGGATTTTTTTTTTCAAACAAGAGACCAAGCTATCTCTCACAACTAAAATAAAAACTAAACTATGAAACAGCACAAGCTTTGTGACCATCCTCAGTAATGTAATTTAAAGCTTCACAAAAATACACTTACACTGACATAAATCTCAAAGCCTGAGGAACAATTACTGCCAGAATAATAAGGGATATCAACACTGATTTTAACATGAACAAAATGGTTTTTTCAGTGTTCTTAGAGGAAAAGTAGAAATATTATGGGAAAGGCCTTACATAATAACCTTTTTGTAAAGCTTGGATGGCAAGATTATTCTGTAAGACACTGAAGTCACATGTCATTAATCAGAAATGACAGTCTTTATTCATGTATATTTGACTGAAACTGCATAATTTTAGCCTCCAATAGCACTGGATAAATGACCCTAAGTATAGTACTTTTTCAAATTGACAATGATTGATGATGGAGAAGAAATTATGAACACAGAAGAAGTAAACATGAAAAATAGACAAACCCTTTAGTATCAAACAGATTTCTTGTTTTCACTTCTCCAACTCCTTCCATCTCATTTTTTATCTCTATAACCTTGCTCATCATGTTTTAATCATTTTTATGCTACTGCATTTTTTACATTTTGCCTGCAGTGCCCCCACACTAAATCCAGAGCTTGCTGAAAGATTCATTCAGATAAATGGAATTGATTTCATATTTTCCCGTTCATGAAAAGAGTCTTTAAAGTTGGAAACTCTTTATGCAGAACAAAACTAAAGAAACTGATTACTTCTAGGAAGCATTTATCTACATCTCTTGACAAAACTGCAGAGCACGTCCACACGTGAGCAGCATTACTTACATGACACACAGTGAACCAGCCACGCTGCTCTATAGAAGCAGTCCTGTGGCTTTCAAGTCCCTTTTATAAACACAAGCCACCTGGCTGACCATGGGATAAATAATGTTCTTAAGTGATTAAAACCCCACCCTATTGATTGTTTTACAAACCAGTATGTGCTTGCACTCATTGATGAAACAGTGAAGAGAAACCAGCACCTAATTAAATTTGTTGGGATTTAACCAGTCCTCCTCCACAGCAATACCTACTGCTGGAATTAATGATTGCAGCAGTTGGGTTTTAAAAAGAAAATAAAAGAAATTAAAAAAACCTTGTCTTGGCACCAGCTGATGCTCTGTGCATGGGCAGGATGCGGGTTGGAGCCTCGAATACTGTTCATTGTATACCTTCCTCAAGGTGTCTGCTTGTACACGAGCTTGACTTTATGGCAGGATATCAGTATGGGGGGAAGCACACAGTGGCAGAGGGTTCAGCTCCCTGCTGGCAGGGCCAGATCCCTTGCTGTGACCCACTGGGACGGGGCCAGTGGTGAGACATGGGCAGGGAAGAAGCTGCCCCACACGCAGTCCCTCTACTCCAGCAACCCACACTCTGTCCAGGCAAGGCTTCCCATTTAAGCTGGGCTTGTGCGGTGCAGCCTACAGAACATGTTTTATACCACAAGCAAAGCAATCAAGCTAGAGGAAAACTGGTAGCTTGCAAAATGTACAAATGTTTGGGCTTATTTCATATTATATCTCCTTATAAAAAGCTTTAAGATCTGAAGATGAAATCAGAAATAGGTGGAAGCCCATTTTTCTCTTCAGATTGAAGACTGGCTGAGCCCAACCATAGCCCAGAAAGCCCCGCGGCCCTGATCCTCTGATTTGCCAGCAAGGCCCATGGCCTTCATGTTCATCCCCTGTACTCCAAAGCTTTGAACTGACTCTGTGAGAACAGAATTCTGCATCCCATCACTAAGGGCACACCAGTGAATGTGCTGCTAGTCTGTACAAAATAAAAGACTTTTATTGGCACTTTTCTCTGTCATGAGAGCGACTCTCATATTGGATTAATAAGGCTAATATTGCCCGTGTTACCACTTTACGAAAAATTGCTAATGAGATTTAGACTTGCTTAATGAAAATTTCCTGGTTCTTCCAAACACCCATGCTGCTGCTTGCCATCCAAAAGCCGACCCATACTGCCACAGTGGGAACGGGCAGCAAGTGGTTGATGCCAGGAGAGGCCAAGCTGGCTTTTCTCACACAGTGCATCGTGTAACGTCATCCCACATCAAGGTCCCCCGAGTTACACCACGTCAGGGCTCCATGCAGCATAGTAGGAGGCGACACGGTATAATCCAAAGCAATAAGCTCGAAGAAGCCCACCACTTCATTAAGGCGCTTGTGCAGCAGAAGTGGGTGCTGCCATGACTGATACTCCTGGTCTGCCAAGCCCTGCACCCTGATTTGGGAAGGGACAGCACGGACCCAGCACCAGTCTCCAAAATAAGGTGGCCAGAATACACTGCGAACACTTTCCCCGGCAGTCCTGGGCAGAGGGACTGGAGGGAGCACCATGAGCACATGCCCTGGCACGGTCTTGCTGGCAGTTCGCATATTTCAAAATAATAATTTAATAACATCAACAGAAGTTACTCCCTGATGTTTGCTTTGAACAAATTCTGCCTTTTGGGTTGAAAAGGAATGGTGCTTTACCAGACATGTAGTTTTAGGTTTAGCTTGTCCCATTTGTTTCCACTTGCACTGACAAGGCATAGCGATGGTCTGGACTTCTGCAGAAAGGCACGGCAACTGTTGATTTGCAAGAGGGAAAATGCTGTAGGCATTTACAGAGAGCCCCAGGGAGCACTTCTGGGCTAGGAGAACAATCACTATAGATAGGCTGACCAAGTCGACGGATTTGCTGTAGATCCATTAAGAGGACCAGTTCTCACTTCTTACAACAATTGTAGAAGGGCCATCTGACTAGTCCAGAAAGCAATAAAGCTCCATTTTTCCTCACTTTACAGCTGTCACAATTTTCTGCTGGGCCATGAAGACAACAAGGAAGAAAGCTGGAAAAGTCTTGGTCATAATTCTGCATTCCCTGGCACATTTCTCAGCTGTGGAATTATGCAACAGAGGAATCTGTCCTCGGGTGCCTGCTTTTCTCCTGCCATAAGTCATGGCTTGTAACGTTGCATTCAATACCCAACAAAACAAAAAGAGCCCCCCTCTGTAGGAGGCATTTGGGTCAACTTTAACTGTGTGAAGGGCTCCATGCAGGGAGCAGTGTGCTGTGCTCCAGGAAGCGATGAATGCCAGTGTTTATCCAGCAGGAATCTGGAGCATCTGAAGTTCTCTTTTGTGTTTTGTTTTGTTTTTTTCCTCCTTTACTATCTTTTCATCCAAGTGAAAAGCTTATGGGGAAGAGCCACTACACAGTTTAAAAACAGATTAGTGAGCAGATGTTCTTCTAAACCAAGTACCCACCATGAATTTTTGTTTATTATCAGACCATGTTTACACCACAAAGCTGTGACTAGAGTGTGCACACTTGTGCTGCTTATCAGGGCCATCCTGCTGCAGGGTCTAATGCAGAAAACCCAACCTTGGTGATGCAGCCACAATGCCATTAAAAGGTAGTCACTGGATCAAGCTGTTCTACCTTCATAGCAAGCTCCTGGTGCACCAGCTGAGTCACTAGCACTTCAGAGTCATATATTCCACTACTGTCACTATGAAGTGTGGTTTTCATCACACAAGGGTCAGATTACTGTTACATAAGCCTCACTATGTACTGCAGCCTTGATTGGACTGGACAGACTTTTCTAGGCACTGGGAACAACCTCCCAGCGCGTGGTCCTCTAATGCTGACTGATGTCCAGCTGTGGGTCATTAGGACTCATTTCCAAGCTTATAGGCCTTACCAGTTTAGTGTTACTCTATGACTTCTTTTCACTTCTCAGGTTGGTACTATTTCATATAACACCTGAGAAATGTGTACACCTTGATTTTAGCCACATGCAGGTGGATCAGCTTATGTCAGTAATTAGTCAATCCTCAGCACAAAAGGCATAAGCAAAGTGAATCGATGTTAATAAAATATTAAAACAAGAACTCCCAAACAGTCTACATGTATTGATCATACAAGAAAAAACACAGAAATGAGCAGAACCCCAGCCCCCGAGCCAGCTTCCACCATGGCAATCCAGGGCCGTGGAGCTCCTCATTCTCATTCACGCAAAGGTTACTGAGGCATCATTCTGGCAACATAAAGATACCTCAAAGGGGATATAAATATTCAAACCTTAAGGTCCATTTATATAGCTAGAGGGGGGTAAAACACCCTCAGGGTAAGTGAGAATTAAGATAATAGATTTTAAGGCCAGAAGGGATCACTGTGATTATCTAGTCTGATCATAGTTTTACTCAATAATTCATTTATCAAGCTGATGCCTTCTCTTCACAGGAGTGCATCTCTGTGCCACAGGTATTTACTGCACAGTGAGCCAAAAGAATACTTTGCAATGCATATGTCAAGGCTACACAGGACAGTGAAACACTCTTGTGGTATTCAGGTGTTCTGTTTTAAGTTCTGGGTTCCTTGGGTTTGGGATGGGTCTCAACAGGTTGGGAACCCTCAGGCTCATAGCTCTTCTTCAGGATTTCAGATGGGGTCCAGCAGCAGAGACAGTGGTGAGGAGAGTTATTCTGGGGAAAAAAAAAAAAAGTTGTTAAGAGGAAACTTCTTTTCTGGTTAAGACAAACGCCAGAAAACACAGATCATACTTATATTAATCCCATGTCCCATCATAGTCATCGTCGTTGGTGGAAAGAAACGCTTCTGAGAAACATGGCTTTGGCAAAAGTGAGGAGGTGGGAAGACTTCAGCTCTAAAGGGGATGCAATAGTTTCAGCCTGAAACATGGAAAATGCAGCCACTGACCTCTAGGCTCATCTTCTATCCTCCTAGGGACAGAAGTTCATATGCACTGTGCTGGAGCAAACTCTTTGTGCTCTAGATGACCTACTTGCAAAAAAAAAAAAAAAAAAAAAGGGTTCAAAAGTAGGCCCTTGCAGAAAAACAGATGCTGAAAGTGAGCTGAACAATCTCGGGTAATTAAATTGCAATAAAAAAATTGCTTCATTCATTAACTATGGTAATTGACCAAAAAGCAGTACGACACCTGCTATTTTCATTATAACTGCCCCAAAATAACTCAGGGTGCAATCTCTATGTGGAACAGGTCATTTAGGTTTAACATGGCTTCAGATTATCATAGTAAACAGCTCATAAATGTCCTCACCTTTTATTTCCAATGACTGATTCCAACAGAGTTTGACCAAGGAAGAATACTTAGCTAAGGATTTATAACAAAGTGTTTCACCATGTTACTAGAAGATTCATCTCCTTTTGTATTTGTTTCTTTGCTTCCAATTCCTTTAGGCCTTATCTAGCACGAAATGCAGTCTTTATAGATCTCTCAAAGTTCAGTGGATATTTCTTCCTATTTTCTTTTTTTTTACTATTTAACTGTGATAATATACAATCTTATTGTCATTTTTATATATTATTTACATTGTGCCAATGTATGGAAATGTGTTCCCTGCAAAGTACAGTCAGACAGATGTACTGGAGGTGGAAAAAAAAAAAAAAAAAGACATTTTTCAGTAAAGAGCTTTCTTTCTTTTTCCTTTTTTTTTCCCTTTTATTTATTTACATCTTGCACAATAAATATTTATTGTCTAACTGCACAGATGTCAATACTGGGCCAATTCCATGTCTCACTCAGACAAGATTCTTACTACAATAATGTACTTACCAAGATTACAACTGCTGTGGAAATCGGTTGCAAGCATCCAACAAAACATATTTCTCCCAGTTTTAATTTAAGTAGTGGAAAGTAAAAAGGAAAAGAAAGAAGATGAATTCATATAAAGTAACAACTTCAGTTTGTTTTTGTCCTGTCAAAACTACCCCAAAGCTTTTAACTCATGTCTAGAGAATTGTAGCCAAGCTTCTTCTTGGCTGTGTTTTGTAAGGGCTCTGCTTATTTTCAGTTTCAGCTGTACAACTTGTACAGCACATTGAATGATTTAACCAAGCAGATTTAGAGTTCAGTAGACAGTGTTCTTTGTTAGATTTTAGTCACATACCAAATTCAATAGACTCTCTGCTGCAGGCGTACGTCAAAATGCCAGGAAGGCATGAGACATTGTTGAATATGTTGGAGTTTATTGTTTAGAAAAAAATTAAACTTGGTCTCTCATTCAATCTTTAATTAAATAGTCATACTCTAAAGCTCAAGGGACAAAGGAGGAGAGAATAAAGACAGTTGTTCTGTAAGACACAACAGATATTTCTTTATAGCTGTATTGAACAAGTCAGTATATGTCATCTTCTCTGAAAATAAATACAAGTATGTTGGGTAAATGTGTTCCAAGCAATAAATTACTATCACTACTGCTAGCTATTACCTACATAAGATCATTAACGAACAGACAGCTTTTCTGCATAAATAGAGCTGTGTTTGTTTCCTAATAAGAACTGCCATCATATTCTCAGCTGGTGAGTATTGGAAAACAAGTCTTAGATCTCTGTGCAAAGACCTCACACAAAAACTGAACAGCCATATGTGATAGCTAGCTAAAAAGCAAGTCATTTCACTGCTCCCTGTCTGCACATTTGTCCTTAAATATGAACACAGAACAGACTGCACGTTAGATCCTGGGCATCAGGCGTCAGGCTTGCATTGCCTAAGACCGAAGAACAGCCAGCAGTCTGCCAAGCCCCCGATTTCAAGGAACCCTTTCAAAGGCCACTGTTAGTGGTCTGACCACAAATCCGCCCAAATTGATTCAGAGTGGGAACGCTTGAGAAGTGCTCAAAGTGTGGAGAACCACACCACAGAAACCCAGGAGCCATTAATTATGTCAACCCCACCATGCTGCAAGTATTTGCCTTCTCCAGCATTGTGGTGGGAAGCATCCGGAAGATCTCTTCTTTAATTTTCTTATATCATTTAAGGGAGTTTTCGTTTCATACCATCCATGGGACGTGGTTCTTACGACTCTATGCCATGTTCATCCAGACAATAACACATGCCATTAACCTACATTAAAAAAAAAAAAAAAGTGGCTTTGGCTGCTTTCTGGCTTTGATTGTATGATCGTCAAAATATCATCAACTGAAAAAATAAATCTCTTTTGCCCTAGTAATTGTTAAAGAATGTGTGACAGAAGTCCTTTATTCCTGCTAATGTAATGAGAATGGGAAACGGTACAAATTCTAACTCATTTAATTATAATGTTTAAATTGTAAGCTTGTTTTCCTCCTTGCAGAGCTTATTCACAGTAACTTGCAACAAATCCGTCAGTAGCACATTAAACTTGTTTTCTTAATATTCATATTCCTAATTATATATTAAATGTGGACAGCAGAAGTCAATTATTCCTGTTCTTCACTCCAAATATTTTAAAATACAACTAAAATTTTACAGGGTTATGACCAAAATTGTCTTACTCTGATGTGTGAAGTTCACTAAAATCATCCGATTCGAGGTGACTAGCTACTGGTCAGTGCTTGACAACCGGACTTATTGTTCAGAAGAGACTAATGTAATTCAGATGAGTACATTTTCTTCAACTCCCATTTTCACAGATTTTGCCTATAGAATTTGTTCATGTCATGGTTTCGGCAGCATGTTGTTATTGTTATGTCTCCTGAATGCACTTCTGATTTTGTTTAAGGTTAAACAGCTACTTAGGAATGCCATCCAGAGATCTGTCCTGAGGCAGGATAGTTATGAGTGGCAGGTAGTGTGTGGCAGGCATCTAGAGCTGTGGGCACCTCCAGTGCTTTGTAAATTCACCCCTGAACAACTGCAAAATCCTAAAAAAATGGTAGAATGCTTGAAAAAGGTGTATCACCACCCTGGCAATACCAGAGATACACTGCAACGTGCTGGGGACTGGCCTATGCCTATTGAGTTTCAATCGATGGCACTGTAACCCTAGTGACAGACCCTGCACCCACTACAAGACCTGTGACAGGCCCAACGGCCACTCCAACCCCTGCAGCCACTCCAACCCCTACAACAGGCCCTGGGGTCATTCCAACCCCTGTGACAGTCTCTGCAGCTGTTCCAACTCTTGTGACAGTCCCAGTGGTCGTTACAACCCCTGTGATGGGCCCTGCAGCTGTTCCAACCCCTGTGACGGGCCCTGTGCCTGTTCCAACCCCTGTGACGGGCCCTGCGCCTGTTACAACCTCTATGTTGGGCCCTGTGGCTGTTCTAACCCTTGTGACAGGCCCTACAGCTGTTCCAACTCTGTAACGTGCCCAGTGGTCATTCCAACCCCTGTGACAGGGCCAGTAGCTGCTGCAACCCCTGTGAGACGCCCAGTGGTCGTTCCAACCCCCGTGACGGGCCCTGCGGCTGGGTCAGAGAAACAGACCGTAGCAGTGCAAGTTGTCCCTGTAACCAAGACGAAACAATGGATGAGAAAGTCAGGTTGTTTAGAACGCAGAGGAACTCCTACTCAGACTGGGGAGGAAGATGATGACAAGATGGGCTACTCCACAGTGGCCGGGCCATCATACGAACAGGAAGATGAAGAGGAATTGTTGTGGTTTAACCTGGCTGGCAGCTAAACACCACACAGCTCACCCTCCCCCCTCCCTCTCTGGGATGGGGGAGAGAAATACGAAAGTGAAGCCGGTGAGTTGAGATAAAGACAGTTTATTAAGACAGGAAAATAATAACAATAATAATAATAATAGTATTAATAATAATAATGTGTAAGAAAACAAGTGATGCACAATACAATTGCTTACCACCCGCTGACCGATGCCCAGCCTACCCCCGAGCAGCCGGCCCCCCCACCCCGGCCAGCCACCCCTATATGTTGTTTAGCATGATGCCATATGGTATGGAATACCCCTCTGGCCAGTTTGGGTCAGCTGTCCTGGGTCTGTCCCCTCCCAGCTCCTGCTGCACCCCCAGCCTGCCCGCTGGCAGGACAGAGCAAGAAGCTGGAAAGTCCTTGGCTTAGCGTAAGCACTGCTCTGCAACAATTAAAACATCAGCGTGTTATCAATACTCTTCTCATCCTAATCCAAAACACAGCACCCTACCAGCTACTAGGAGGAAAATTAACTCTGTCCTAACTGGAACCAGGACAGGAATATATCATAAAAGCATCAATAACTATCCAAGGCTTATCCCAGCGTGAGCTACGAGATATGTGAAAGGATTTTGGTCATTGTCATTTCAGTCGTTGTGCTTCAGTTCATTTAAATTTTGCAGTGGTTTTAAATTGAGTCCTTCAAACTTCAGATCTACAAATAGTCATGGCAAACGTTTACCTGGCCCATTCTCCAGTGTCCAAAACAGGCTGCAACAGGGTGGGAAGCACAAGACAATCACAACATGACATTTTACCACATTGCCTTCCAGAATCCAACACACCTCTTCTAGAAGCTTCCCAAGCCAGAAATTTCATCTTTTTGTTGAATGAGAAAACATTTTTTTTCCTTGAGAAGTCAGACCAGTACGCCCTTTAAACCCACATACACTTCCAGCATCGTGGCAGGAGGAGTCCGGCAGTTTAAGAACATGTTCTGCAAAGCACAATGGGATGGCAGTCGGAGGTGCTTTACAGACAAGTAGTGCAGGATTTGACCTTGCTCATAAATGTCATTACAGGTCTTCAGTTGAGAGTACAAGTAGCTATTTGGCAGTTTTCTTCTTTTTCTTGCCTTTTTTATTTTTTTTGTTGAACAGGCTTGAGGTAAATTCTGCCAACTTCCATCTTCAAACTACAATGGCCAATAATCACTTACAATAATCACTTACAACCCAGGTGCCAGGGAGGTGTGCAAGAACCTTTTTAAATGTAAAGTAACACGATTCTATGACGAATAGAAGGCAAATCGTTCTCAATCTAAAAGCAGTTGGAAAATTCATGATGTGTACTCATTAAAAGTGCCTTCAAGATACCAAGATAGGCTTTCTCTATAAATGCAAGTTGAATAAAAATGGTAAACAGCAGCTATGATATACAAAACACTTCAATGAACACAGTTGTTTTTGTTTCATGCTGCTGGTGGTTTTAGTTTCTTTTTTTTTTTTTTAAGCAAACCTGTGTTGCTTTAGAGAGCTGAATATGTACTAAAAGTAAGAACAGGAGTAGGAAAAGCTGAATGCCACTGCAATGTGAAGAGGCACAGGGAGGGCTCTACAGCACCAGGTGTTCTGGGGCAATGTCACCAGGAGGAAGAGAGGGGTTCACTGGACAAAAACATAGCAAGATTGATTTGGCTTTGTGACCAAATACCGGGACAGTGTCCTTTTTGTAACGAATAGCTGCTTAACTGCCTCAGAACATGAGGTACCACACATACCATGATGTGAATCAAACCATGCTTCAAGAGGAAACAATGTTGAGACATCAGCTCTTTCAGCACCAACCACATCCCCACATTTTCCCAGTGTCCAACATCGCTAACTACCATCCATGCAGGGCTGCAAGGCTAAGCAGGGCTGCAAAGGTGCAGGGCTGCAGTGCTGCATGCAGTGGGTGCAGAGCATGGCAGGAGCACCCGAGCCCTCCTAACACATCCTCAGACAGCACCAGGCTCCCAGCCGGAGGAGCCTGAGCCTTACTGAGGCACAGCTCCAAGTTAGGGTAATTCTTCTACATCATAAAGATAGCAGAGCCCCTCTGTCAGGATTTGGCCCGGTAGCACCAGAGCCACTGAGGGCTTTACAGTGAATATCAGGAGGTGAGGGCTGAAAGTCCACTGGCGCTAAACTAAAACCATAAGACAGAAATGCTCTATGACACCATAATGGGTTAATGAATCTTTATTCACTTGCTGTTTAACTCCCAGAGGAATCATCTATCACTGTTTCCCAGTAGCGGAACAACTGCTTCAAGGACTGAGTTCCTCTCCATACCTGACCAGCAAATCTCACTCCCAGCCATACCTGCCCGACCTGCAAGGGATTCACCCTTCACCCTCTGCTTTTCCCCACGTGAAACCCAGGAGGGCATTTTTAAAGAAACAGGTGGAGTTATCAGCACATAAACACCCCAGACTCTAATTAATCACCAAGAATAACAGCAACATGGTTCAGCGGTTTGTGAAGTCACCTGCTTAATCTGCTGCTTCGGTTTTAACAAAAAACTCAACAAACTTGCCTTCACACTTCACTTTCATGGAGCAAAATCTTTAGCAGTATCAAAAACTGAAATAAAACATAAATCCTTTGGGAATTCTCATTATTTCTGTTCCCAAGGCCTGAAGGAAGATGTGATGGATTATGAGCAGTTACAGGCTTCTCTACTGTTCCCAAATCTTAATTATCTTTCCTGTTCAGGAACATACTTTATAAGCAGCTTAACTTTAAGCACGTGCTTAAGAATCATTGAATCCAAGAAGCAGAAGGTAGGGTCAGGATGCTAGACACCAGAAATGGTCTCTTAGTGGGCCACAGGCAGCGTTTGCTTCTCTCCAGGTTGAAAAAGAACCTGAGGCCACTGGTGCCCGTGAAATATTTAGATAACTTAGACGAGGTGTGGCCTTTTATTAATGTTTGCAATTTTTCTTCAATAAAATCTATGAAATTCAAGCAGACTTGTACTCATAAACTCATGTCAAATCAATATCAATAGGCCTGAACATATGCTTTTGCACTGTACAAAAAGGGCTCAGATGTAATTACGCCAGCCTGCAGAGGTTAGTGTCCCATCCTCAACCCCAATCCCCACATCCATCACAAAATCAGCCAGCAGAACATGCCTGTTAGCTACACCCTTCTTCTCACTGATCCAAATACACCACCAGGGAAGTTGGCTGTGATCTCTTGCCTTTTTCTAGGCATTTCCAATCAATTACACTCAGTAGCTGACTTTTTCCACATTTCTTTGTTTCCCTTTATTTTTTCAGTAACAGACAAGGCCCCAGGACAGATCCATGCCACACCACAGTACCCACCATCTCCAAAAACGACTGTCCTTGACCCAACAACACTACAATTCAAACAGCTAACGATCTGCAACGGAAAGAGAAAAAACATCCAACAGCCCACATTTTCAAGAATGCAGGATTGCAGGCTAAAAAGCACACCTCTCCTGTCCCTTCCTTCTACTCCCAAGGCTTTTAATCCTGCAGAAGACACACAATAGTTTTTTGCATGTGCACTGAACTAGTCCTTTCCAATAAATTCATATTGGCTGTAGATCTGGATCCTCCAGTGGATGTGTATGAAGACAAAAATCAGCCAGCCACCACCTGGTTTTCTGCTTGCCTAAGGATGCTGCTGTGCAGCTCACGTGCTTTCTGGTGCTTTGCAGCCTTGGGTTGGGCTCACAGCCACAGCCAGCTCCCCTCTTCAAATGGCGGTCCCCAGAGACTACAAACACTGCAAGCAGCAGCGGCTCAACACACAGCCTTCCAACTCAGGCCAGCTCTTTTTTTTTTTCTTTTTTTTTTTTTCTTCCCTATAGTGCCCTGCTCGCATGGCACCTCCAAGCACATGGACAGGAACCTTTAAATGAACTCCCAAGTAGGGAGGTGCTCAGCGGAGACCTGCAAAGCAGGTGCAGCTCCCAGCTCCTTCCTAATTTTGCACACCTGACCCAGCCAGCAGCCAACATGCCACCAGGACTGACCCAGAGCAGGGCCAGCATGCAGCCTACCCTCCTCGTTTCACAGGTGAGGGTTGTTTGTGTCTCAGGGACTTCCTGGGATGATCTTGAAAGTCACTTTGCCATCCACATTGCCTGGCTGGGACCGTCTGCTTGCTAAGAACAGGCATCAGAGACTGATGATATGGCCTCAAGTCTGCATAAAGAATGAGAGTGCTGAACCAACAGGAATAACCAGAAAGTAACATTTGCCCCCGAGAATGTAGCTTGGATAGTGTCTACATGTGCGTTGCACCCTGCAGGGACTCTGTGAGTCTGTCATGTTTATTCTGAGTTGAGTTTTATGAGCACCAAACACAATTCTGGAGGAATTCTTGCTGCACATAAAAGCTCATGCAGTCCATAATTCTGAGAGCAAAAGAAAAGTTTGGTTTTTCGGTACTTTCAAGGAACCTGAAAGCTACTTCTCTATATGGTTTCTTGGCTTATTCAACTTTTATTTGCCTGAGTGCTCAGTTGAGACGCTGCCATGTGAAATGCTTCTGGTTTGCTAAACCATACAATGCTGCTACAACGTGCTACCCTTACATTTCCTTGGCTACTGAACCCTAGCTGGTGATTTGTGTAATTAAAACCAGGCATGCCCATACAAATGCTTATTTGCAGTCTCTGCTCTGGGTAGGGTGGCAACTGTTCCTTGTTAGGGTCCCTTAAGGGTGCAGCCTATCCCAGAAAATATACTGTACACAGTCTATCCCAAGACACGTAGAGGAGGCAATACACACTTGGGTCTTTCTCCCGGGCTCACTCCTGTGCTGTGCCCTCACCAGCAGCGGTAAGGGCCGGTGTCGTCCCCTCCACACGCTGCCCTCGAGCCCCATGCAGGTAGTGCCCAGAGCAACCCCTGTCACAGGCAGGCTGGACCAAGGGCTGTGTAACTCCCCAAGAGGTGACTTTCCTCTGCCGCCTGGGTCCGTGTTATCGCAGCCCATCTGTTTGTGCTGTCCTCTCGTGCTCCTGGCTCCCCTGGAATGGCCCTGGAGAGCTGGGAGCTACTGCTGGAGATAGAGCAGATAAGGCTAGCAGTCTTACGAAGTGGGATGGAAAGGACTTGAAATCCACCTTTACTACAGATGTATGTTAGATGAAACTCATGTTCAGTTAAAACACTACATGCATCTTGCATTTTTTACAAATGAGGCACCTCGTATTGTTAACAACTGTTACCAAGGATAATTGCACTGTAATTCTATAAAATAAAATGTAATATAGTACTTGCACTTTCCAATTACACAATAGCAATTGTGAATAATTAAACAAAAATCTCGGGCTTTTTTATGGCTAGTTCTAACACTGAGTTTGCATGCACTATATAAACACCATCTGTAGAAAATGTAAGGCACAGCTATGCAAAACTGTATCACCAACTTTCCAGTGAGAACCCCGTTAAAGTTATTGGCTGCATCTTCCTCTAAACTACCTTCATTCAACAACTTACCCTTTTCTATTCACGCTCCTGCTTCTTTGCATCCATGCTTACTCACCTGCAGGACTTCTGCTCGCTGCACAATGCTCCGTGCAGACACCTCGTGTCTGTGACCCCGCTTCCACGGGGTCTTCCCTTGGCTCTATTCTGTGCCTGCCCCACCGCGCTCTGCCCGCACCCTCAGTGCACAGTTATAGTCGCGCACCCTAGGTAGGTACAGGGTGATGGTTTCCAAATTCTTGCAGTGCTTTTGAGGTGTTTCAGTAGAAGGCTGCTTGCAGTGAATACCAAAGCAGGGTCTTTTCCCTCTGCAGAGGCCCCATCTTAAGTATAAAGTACAAACAATGAAAATGAAAAGCAATAAAAAAAAAAGATCTGGGCTTTGAATGCTTCTTGGGGTCAAGCACTTAAACCTCTTTTGACAGCTACACTTGTTCTCCTCAAGAGAATTTGACCTCGAGTAGGCATTGAACAAAGTGCATATTTTGTCTACGCAGGACGAATGTTATTCTAAAGCAACAAACAAACCTCAGATAAAACATACAGATAATGTCAGGAAATAAAAAAGACCCTCCCAGAAATGAAACCCCCACTGTAATTGATGCAAACTTAAAAAAAAAAGTATTTCTGATTTCATTGACTTTGTGTTGTATGGCAGAAGGTTAATCAAACTAAAGTGTTACATTTCTCCTCTGTTATTGATTAACCAAAGTCAAATAACATTATCATTTTTCTTAATGCATTTAAATCATGACTGGTCTCCCAGATGCTCTGCACAGTCACTTCGCAGATTTCAGTGGAAGTTGTTTGCATGCTGAAGCACTGAGCCTGGACAGAAACACTTTGCTGTGATAGCAACACATACCCAACAGTTTTCATTTTCTCAATTTAGGAGAAAAATTACTGTCTCTCCCTCTCCTTAGAATTATCTCTCTTTGTACAAGACTCATTCCAACATCATTTGAGAAAATGATAAGTCTACTCGTGATAGCTGCATTTCTGTGCCCATCTTCAGCTAAGCCCTGACCCAAAGTCCCCTCAAATCACTGGGATTATTTCTCCTGACTTCTTGACCTCTTATTTATCCCCAAAGAGGCTACAAAGCTGGTTTTAATTTTTAATAGGTCCGGTGCTCAGTGGAGTTGCTTATGCAGAGAATTTGGCGTAATAGCATAGAAGTGAAATCCTGTCCCACTGAAGTGACTGCAGCTACGTGACCGACTGTGACGGGGCCGAGGAGATACAGTAGTCCAAGACTGGCTGCTCTTGCTCCCTTTGGAATTGTCAGGGGAAAAATCTTGCATTGGTTTTTAACATTAAACAGAGGTGAGTTGAGAATGGAGCCTGTGCTGATGGAGCTGCACTCACCACCTGCAGCATCTCACAGCCATCCAGTGGACTCTGCTCCTGGCACAGGTTCCCAATGGGTATCTGTGAGTGCGGCTGGACTGCCAGAGATGCACAATCATGGATCAATTAATTTTTGCTGATCAGTAGCTTTGAAAATGGAACAAATTTATCTGAACAAATTCAGCCTGGATGTAAAGCCAAGTACAGCTTCAGCAGACTTCAACAGAACTGAACATGATTTTGACTAGATTTTCAGTACTATTTTTGTTCAAAGATGTTTAATTTGTCCAAAGCTGCTAGCAAGCTCTGGCTGTTTTCTGCAGTGAAGGATAAGGATTTTATTTGCATTGGGATAAAACAAAACAAAAAACAAAGTGCACACACACACAAAAAAATAATAATTAAAAAAAAAAAGGCTGCTGATTCCTTATAGAAGCATGAGTATCTGTAAATTGACGCTCAGGATTCCACCTGGAGCTCAAGAGCTGCCTTAATACACTATCTGCTGTAAATGGCCAAAACACTTAGATTTATCTGCCACAACATTATAAGGGAGAAAAAGATGTTTATAAAATGATATTTGTCATCATCATCATCTATATTCTGACAATGCCCCAGTGTGCTAAGTAGTAACCAAATCCTACAGTAGCCCTTGCTACAAAGCACCTAGAAAATTACCCCCCCCGAGATCCCCAAATGTATGCCTAATTTTTACATGTGTTATGTACGTTTTCCACATAAAACTATGTGTATGTATTTGGACATCTGTCCATTTAAACAAACACCTATCACATATTTGGGCTGCCTGTTATTCATTTTCTTGTGACTATGAGGAACAGGAGGGACAAGAAGGGGTGAGGAAGAGGAGAAGCTCTTCAGGAGGAGATTCCACCACTGGCTGCTCCTGTGATTAGCAGAGCAGAGAGGAATGTGGCAAGGGACAATAAGAGAGACGAGGCCTGGGGGATACAATTTGGTTGATGCCACAGTGCAGCTCCACAGACATTTGGTCCCGTATCACTGAAGTCAATAGCACAATACTCGTTAGTAATGGAACACACATTTAGGCCTGGAACACATCCATGGATTTCTTGCTATCAACTTACATATGCACACATACATATGGTGCAGCAGTGAGAATCACCTGGTCAACAGCTGATGAGGCAGAATTTTCAAAAAGAACCTCTGATTTTCAGATGCTGAATATTTAGTATTCCCAAAAATCAGGAGTAAGAAAGAAATTAAGCAATGTTACTTATAAATTTTAAATATCCATGTCGTGTGGTCATCATGATGCATAGAACAGCAATTCCAAAATTAAGTACCTCCTATAACCACCAGTAAGAGAAGTACAACACATGGAATTTATTGTTTATTTGCTTTGTGTTAATGCAATGTGTACGTTTGTTATCAGTACACTCTGTGATCTAGCATTAAAAATAAACCAGTCTCAAGTAACTATACCCTTTAGGTTTCACAAATATTGCCAGTAGGTATAATGCCGCTTTGTTTGCCTGCATTTAGTTCTCTGTTTTGTAAATACAAATATTTGGTCAAGGCATCTGCTTAGTCAAGAACTGTGACTGCTGATCCAGGTGCACATTTTCAGACCTGTGCACAGTAGAAACACATCTAAATGACTGAGTATGCAAATTACCAGTCAGGTGGTTAATTCTTTACACATCTACGATGATGTGCAGTCAGTGAACCAGCACAAAGGTTAGGTACCTGTACTTGAAGATCAGACCTGTGGCTTGTTCAGAGTAGAATTTAATAAAAGGCAATGCAGAAAATGTAAGTTTGGTTACGTTAGTTTTAGGTTGTCATTACTGCTGTTTGGAATTGCTTGGAAAACAAATACAACGTTTTTGCAATTAGACCCCTGATCTATGAAAGCACTTGAGCAACTGTACAACTGTAAGCATACGAGTAGTCACTTTAATGAAATTACTACTTATATACAAGAATTATCCACTCATTTTAAGTGATTTGCTGGATCAAAGCCTTTCTTTTTCAATTAGAGCAGCAGAGTTAAAGTAATGTAACATCTCCAGTTTGGAGAAAATAACAGACCAAACGTATCTGTATCAATATAGCTATTCCAGAAGGGAAGGAGAATAAATGAGACCTGTAGGAAGCACCCATATAACCACCCCACATCAAATACTATTATCAGTTCAACTTTTTTTCCCTAAAAGATTAAACTGCATTTCGCTTCAAACCTTGTAACAAAACTCCGCACTAATTCAGTTTGTGTAGAAGCTGAAGAAGTTAACACTGCAGGAACTTGGATAAAACCATGATTTAAAATACCACTTCTACTTTTTAACAGTGGTAAACAGAGTACATTATAAATCTCCCGTGTAGCCTATTGAAGTGTCAGAACAGCTCATTCAAAGTCATACATTCTCTTCTGAAAGATTTTAGTATTATAATCGAAAATTCTCTCCCTCAGATGCACCTGAGAAGCATTAGTTTCTTGGTGACTTTAAGAACCAAATCCTTTAATACAAACCTAGCTTTTCCCACAGGCACTTGAAAATATTTAGCATTTTTTCAGTTGAATGCAATTTTCATAATAAAGTAGCTCGCTTGGCTACCTGACACCACAGACAAAGACACCAAGCAAGCAGCCACTGCCAACTTCGGCAGAGCGCAATCTCCCCCCAGTCACACGCGTAGGGCAGCTTTTAAACCTCCAATTGCTGCAACAATTCAAACAATTTATGTATACAAGTGCCCACGTCCTTTATCCCAAAACATCCAGACACAACTCTTGCGCACCGGATGTCTTTCAATCAACCTTAATGACAGGTACAACAGATTTTACATTTCTGTAGCATTTACATTCTACTTCGATAGCCAGTTTTAGGACACCAAAGAAGCCCTTTGCTATTCTAAAGCTGATTTGGATGCCTCATTTTAATTTTTGTGTTTTAGGGGATGGTAATCAGAATTTGCTTAATATAATATCCCTTCTGCCCTGAAATAGATTCCTCCACATAAACACACAGCCCTTCCTGAGCTTCACAGGCTCGTCTCTAATGATGCTATCCTTTTAGTGAACTGTTCATTTAAATTTCCCTGGCAAACGTCTTAGAAAAGTATGGGAATGAGGTATCCTTTTTTTCTGTGCCAAAGTACCCAGTCCGCCCTATCGAATCAGAAACATTCGTATCTCACTGCATCTCCAGCAGTTCTAAGGGCATTGTTTTAGGACTCTGGTACTTTTTTAAATCAAGCAGCACAATGATCCTGTTTTACTTCCATCCACTTAGCCTATTAATGCAGGCTAATACTGCATGTTCTCGTGGCAGCAAAAACTAAAGTGTACCCAGAGACTACAGTGATAGATTACATGTACATGCTGTGTCATATCCAATTAACTCAAATTGACTGTGTACTGCATTATGCTGTTAGTGCATGGAAGATCAATAAATATGGAGAAAATCCAACAAGGCTCTCTCCATTCCCATCCAATTCTAGTAGGTCTGAGACAGATCATGCTCCTATGATGTGTATGCTGCTGCTGAAGAGGGCAGGTGGTGCATAGACACCATTCAAACTTGGCCTATTCAATCTAAACTCCTCTAACTCTCCATTCATGCATAGCAAAACACCATCTGGTCCTATTTTGCCTCCAGCAATCACAGCTGACCAAAAACGATAATAACAGCTGTTGCAAAACAAAAGCCAAACAAAGGGGGGAGGGAAAGGTTAGAATGAAGTCCAGTGCTGCAAAATACTCCATGAAGTGAGAAATGGAAAAGGAGCCATTCAAACGTCCAATCCTCATTGAAAAGAGTCAGTGTAAGACTTCTGGTTAAACTTGAGATATTTAATCCATCTGTTCTGCAAACCACAATGGTCAGGTGATAATATAAAATTGAGATTATGTTGCATAGAGGTATTTAAAGCCTTTGTTCTCCAAGTTAGAAACTAATGACCCTGTGTCAGCTAAAAATTAAACCTCCTTATGTTCTTTCATCATGTGTCAACTTGGGTTAATGTGAAAGTAGAATGTGGTTAACCGGGGTGATAAAGCATCTGAAACCTTGGGAAAAGAAGGGAGCAGTTAAGTACTTGTAAATGATATGAAGGAAAACGTTCTGTAAAATGTGTATGACACTGAAATCACACAGATACTGCATTTTCCCTGTATAAATTGCATATTAAGTGATTTAAATTAACAGTTTTATTTATGACCTCTGATAGCAAAGTTATTCACTTAGACGTAGAGAATATGAACACCAACTTGCACAGTTTGAAACACAAGATGTTCTGCAATATGCTATTGCGGGTAATATAAAATATAATTTTGTAGCAAGGAGGGGGATGCTGCAGTTTTTCATGATTCAGATTTCGATATATAAAATGTAGTCCTGCTCGATGATGAAATTTTTTTTAGCTGGAGTAATTAAGACTATTTTTCCTGGAATTGACCATCAGTAGTTCAGCAGCTCTTAATCAAACGTGATAAAACTCAGGATTTATTAAATCATTAAATGAGTGTAATAACACCTGCTTCTCGCTGCAAATAGTTGAAAACAGACTTCAGTTGTAATTAACTCTTATCATTAGTGACATTTTTCCAACGATACTTCATAGGTCTTCAAAACGACAATTACAGAACTAATACACAATTACTGTCACATGCAGTTTAGCAATTATTTCTGAAGACAGTTGTCTAAAGGTTGCAAAAAGACTATAAAATGGTTCCCTTTGTTATGTAACATTGCTTAAAACTGACACACAAAACCATCCCTCACAGTCAGCCTCTGCTGTGCCATTTCTAATGCACGCAAGCTTCCTCGCTCCTGGAATAAACACCCTCCACCCCAGACATGATTAGATATCATACTAAGGCTATTATGAGCATGGGTAGCTGTCAACTAACACCTATTATGAAAAGCTTCAATTTATACACGTTTTTTTCTGCTTCAAGAAATCTATACATTTCTAATCAGAATCTCTCGCTGTTCAATATTTGTACATAATAAACAGTACCTGAGGATTATGAAATATTCAAAGCTGAATTCATTATTAATAAACTCACACAGTATAGTACCTCCATCCACGAGTCTGGCTGCAACTTTTGGGGAATCTATATTCCATTATTTTTTGGTTGTGGCCCGAGCATGGTAGCCATGGACACGGCCTGAAACTGGATTAGGATTCTGCTCAGGTTTGACACTTGCTGTTTTTAATTTTCATTTTATCATAAGCAGTTTAAGATTGTTGCCAGTGGTAATTTGCAATTTTTATCAAGACCTCTTCATTATAGCTTCTGACAGGACAGATGCTGTAATTAATCATGCAAGACAACTGGGGATAGTGGTCAGACTGCACCCACAGCACAGCTATTGCAGGCAAACAAGAAAAAGGATTTCTCTCCTCTGTCAAGAGTAAAAATATACAAACAGCACTAATATCTTGACAACATGCTGGATGCAAATGTTCCTAAATCTTTCCCATGAAATACCTCCCTCTCCATCACCTCCTACCTCCACAATAAAATACAAGTCAGACAGCCTGGACCAGCCAGAGCCAGGAGCTCACAGGCAGGAGGCCCAGGGCAATGGCTAGGTTTGCAACTGAAATGCAAGAATTTGAAGAAAACCACAATTTGTGCTTATTTTCATCTGTGACCACCACAGCTCAAACAGGTTCCCTATCCTGTTCCTGCTGACACACGTAGCACAGGGCAGGACGACTGCTTTATAACTCCACCACCCGTCTTCTCTCTCCAAAGTCACAGAAATCTCAGAGACGTTGTGTGGGACTCTTCAGCCTTGTGCATTTACAGACACGAGAGCTGATTGCAAACCTGATCCAGATCAGTACCCATCTACACATGATGGCTGAGAAAATAAAAATCCAAAAAGTTAAATAAAGTTTCTAAGATTGTGTTTTTATAAGGAAATATTGATGGCTTTCTTTTTTCTATCAAAGACTTGTGGCCCATCAGTTTTACTGAAATGTGTTTATTCTATAGCAAGATAAAAGCATTTATTTTAGATAAGCAAAATACAAACAACTTAATTGCTGCTATCGTAACTCATAAAAAAGTATAAAACAGCATAAAAACACAATAAGCAATGTAGCAATTAATAATTCATGTTACCAGTGTTTACATTAAAGCCTCATTTATGAAAACTTTACAACACATGATATGAAAACTTACAACTTTTAAAGAAAATATTTACATTGATTATTCGGCTGTGGAGTTTCTTTTAAATATTCTACCGGTTTTACAGCATATTAAAAACTCTTGCATTTTTCATCTTAGCTTTTTGTAATAACAGTTTTATTTAAGTGCATTTCCCTTTTAAAAATACAGTGTATTAAATCTGAAACTCATCACTTCGACACAGAATATAATATTCACATTTGTTCTGTAATTGGAATTAACGTAATAGGGTAATTGTCAATATATATTTCGTTACAAACTATGGTATGTTTATCTGGAGAAATGTAGTGAAAGGATGGATCAAACCTTTAAGTTCAGTTACTTGCATTTGTTTTTCTGAAGATATTTAGGACAGAAAATTAAGAGCTTTGGCAAAAAATCTGTGATTTACTCTATTTCTTTTCATGACAAAAAATGCCATCAACTAACTCATGTCATACAAGCATGATTGTATGAAAACCAATCATCATCATTTTACAGGTAGTTACAACTGTGCTTTAAGGGCTTCATGAGTTCGTACTGCCTTGAAGTGCATTATTCACTTTTAGAGAAAGAAGGGTTGTATCATGTAACTCTGAAAGGCCATTTTGCAGTCATAAGGTCCAGGTATTTATCAGGCCATTTGATTCACATATTGTAGGTAAAGCGTAAATAAATTAAAAAGGCATCACATGAAAAAGAGCACAGCTTTTTTTTTTTTTAAACAAAATGATTTATAGTCAGCTAAAAGATGATACACAGCTACATTGTAGTTCTTTATTGCCTATCTAATAGACACTTTAGAGAATCATTTGATCTGTTATGCATCCCTGCATAACTACCATCAACAATTTACAGTTTTCAGCCAAATATGGTTTACCCCTACCCCCTCCATCAACACAAAGCGATGCTGCAAGATCATTTATCTTCAGAAAATACTGACCTGTGATAATACTTGAGTCTGTGTCTGAGATTGTATTTGTGACTGGTGCTGCTGAGGTGCTGACTGAGGGCTCCCAATGGCAGGGATGGGAGATGTGATCTGAGAGGCTACTGGAGAGTGCTGCTGAGGAGAAGGCTGTGACTGGTGTTGCATATGCTGCATTTGCTGCTGCTGCAGTTGCTGAAGCTGTATGTGCTGAAGCTGCTGTTGCATTTGCTGTTGATTAATTTGCTGCTGAAGATGCTGCTGCTGCTGCAAATGTTGTTGCATGTGGTGCTGGAAATGCTGCTGTTGCATTTGTTGTTGTATTTGCTGATGCATTTGATGCTGATGTAGCTGCTGTTGCTGCATCTGCTGCATCTGTTGCTGCTGGAGCTGCTGTATCTGGTGCTGCTGGCTTTGCATTGAGGGACTTACTTGAGATGAAGATGGTGTTGCCACCATATTTGTTCCCATAGAGCTTATCAATGGAGCTGCAATGTTTGTTGGCATGTTTGGTGCAATGGTAACAGACGCTACAATCTGATTCATTGGCAGTCTCATGGTTAGAGGTTTTGGAGCAATTGCTCTGGGAAGGGACTGTTGGAGACTTTGAGGAGATGCCGATACTGTTGCGTGTTGAGAGAGGGAAGTATTCAGAATAAGGGAGGAAGACAAATTTGTGGATGCCAATGTTTGCTGGACAGAACGAATTGTCTGGGCCTCAGCAGACTCTGCAGCAGCCTGTGTTTCAAAAAGAAATTCAAAAACTTGTATTGGTAAAAACAGACATCATCCCCTATCAAACTTAAAAAATTATCAAAATCCCCTCCTGCTCTCTCTTGCTTCAATGTACGTAGCTCAGTGGGAAGGGGGAAGACTTTGCCCTCGACAATTTATCCAATTATTGTAATGGTCCATTTAGGAAACACGGTTCAGAACATCCTCCGAGTTGCCCACTTTCTTCATCCATTACAAGCTTTTACCACCTTGCTTCTTGTTTGTCCTCTTTCAATACTTAAATCTATCTGCTTGCACTTGAGGTATTTAGAAAGGTACAGATCCTGGCTCAGCATGACCTGATCCCTTTAAGTTATCCTGTGTTTTTAAAGAGAAAACTTTGTTTCTGTTTACAGAAAGTAAACAGTTACAGGGAAAGAAAAGCCACAGCTACTCAGGGAGACTTTTTCATCTTCAGTTTTCTATCAGGAAACATCAATCAGCAGTCTGAGAAAGGCCACTCTGATCCACTGATCCATTACATCACACCTTCGTCTGTCTCTGTACACAGTACCTCCAGTTCTTACCTGAATGCCAATTCTCTATTGGACAAAAAAACCTCATGTGTGCCCTGGCTCAACACCAGAAATTCACAGTATATCTTTGGGTTGAAAGAGCCCAACACTCTCTATATGCTTAAAAACAACAACAACAAAACACTTCTTTGGGAGACAAATCCGAACAGAAGCATATCCCAATGCACCAATTATCATGGTATAAGAAGAGTGCACAAACACCCAACTTCTCAAACTACTGCTTACAAACTAAAGCTCCAACAAGTAGGATCCATCTTGCATAGTTTTATACATCTGCATTGTACTCAACATGTAACCTAGTTGCCTACAATCCCTTTAAAGACAATGGAGAGAAAAACTCTCTTCCAGTACAATTAATTGACGTATTTTAGACATTTACCTTAGAATGTATCAAAACTTGCCTCAGAAATGTCTGTACTATCCCTACTCTCAACAAGAACCTTTGGTAACAAAGCTATAGCAAGGATGTCATAAGTAAGGAGAGATGAATTCTGGACTTTCCACCCTATCTTTTTGCAAGTCACTCAGCAACCCAGGTTTCACAGATTTAAGGAGAAAATATGATTTCTGATGTTTTTGAAAAGGGACTTTAGGACTGACAAGATAAATTCCATCAAAGGTATTTAGAATTCCAGCTGCCATTTCACTTAGCATTGCATTATTAAAAACTTTGAGGATATTATCTAAGTCCTAGAGACAACAGAAAAACACAACTATGTATGCCTAATTTCTGTTGTTGTATTTCTAAGCATTAATTAAAATACACAGCAACTTTCTATACAATTTACTAATGCTCTGCAGTTGTGTATTCAAATGAGTATTCTTCATTCTCAGGAGGTGGATCTCATCAGTTTAGTCTATTGCTTTCTAGTGATCAAGGATATTTTTGTAGTTGAACTTTACGAAGTATTACAGGAGAAATAACCATCTTGATTCCCATACATACGTCAGATGGACATAAACATACTTCTATTTACAATATTCAGAAGCAACAGATATACAATCAACCTAGTGCTGGCAGCTAAAAAGGTAAATTCTCAAATAAGACAACAGAGCTTTGTTTTCTTCACATGAGTTTTATATTAACTAGGGATCCGCTGCAATATTTAGTGTGGCTCACTGCCAGCTAGTCCATTTGTAAGTACTCTCCAAATTCAGAGCCACCAGACTTACTATTTTTCCCCCTCACCTGCAAGAAATACTTAAGCTTTGTCATACAGTAACTGCTTTCCAAGTCCGTGCCAAACAAGTTTGTCTTTGGAGAAGTAGCACTTGAGGAAAGGAAAAAAAAACAACTCTGCAAATACCTTGTAAATCTTAATGTCAAAAGGTCGCTGTATTTTTCATGACTATATTTTACTTCTATTGTGAAGTGCATTATTTTGCTTCCAAAGATAATGCATGATGTACGTTTACAAACTTATTGTTTGGTAATCATTATTGTGCCATTAGACAGATGAAATTTCTGTTGCAGGGTTCAAGCAGCAGCACAATGACTTTTAGAACTGTATTACAGAAATCCTAGGATTCTACTTTTGTTTTGCATAACAGCACATCCCTGCCTCCACATTTAAAACAACATTGCCAAAAGCTAACTTGCATTATATTGAAGACATTATTAGGCTTACCTTGGAAACAAGGCTTGCTCTATAGGCTGCAAGTGCCTTTAGGTATTCTTTTTTGGCAGCTTCAGTTTTTCTTTTATAAACCTATTAAAAGAGACCACAATTTCACCAACTTCAGTTATTAAGAAGTTTTTGCCAGAATGTTCCCAGAATCACTTGCAAAGAAACAAACAGCTCAGATTAAAAAACAGAAAACACTCCCTGGGAAGAAAAAGCCCACGTAATATTAAATATTCTTGCAGGTGGCCACAGAATTCCAGGTCTATTTGCTGGACTTTCACCACAATTTATGTCAATTTATCATGAAGGAAAAAACCTGCTCAAGCAGCCGACTGTTTGAAAAGACCAGCTATGCACACTTCACCTCCCTAGGAAATGATATTTTACTGACACCGAGTGTTTCAGATGCTGAAAAGTATCTGAAGTAGTACAAAGTAGAAAAAAAAAGGCACCTAAGCAGTAATTTTGTTTGAAAAGTATTCAAACTGCACTTAAAAAAATCATACATTTAGAAAACATGGTTCACAGAGTTTTGACAATTCACTTTCCCCAAAGCCAGTATTAGAGAATCCCACAGAGCTTAAGAAAAACAGTTAAGCACAAATTGAATAAATCTATATCTCTGATCATCAGTAAATTTAAAGTTCATCCTTAAATCATGATCATCTGTTAAATGATCATCATCTGTCAGACTATTAACTATGACTAGAAGCTGCACTGAGTATCAACAGGCAAAGAGCCCCAAAGGATTTTTTTCCAATCCATGTGTAGGAGTTATATGTGTATAGTAAGAAGAATAACCCTCAAGGAAGAACAACACTCATCATTCTGTACCAAGTTTGAGTTCGAGATAACATTTCACACACGACATTGTAATGAGGCACAGAGGATTGGCTTCAAAGGTTTGAAATCAACACGCTTTGTAACAAATTCATAAGGCAGATCAAAGGAAAGGTAAATGTGCTGTACCTTCCCCTTTCCTATTCTAACTTCTGATTAATAGGAAACAAGAGCTTTGAAATAGGAATCATCAAAAGATTGTCTTAACAGGACTCCAGGACAGTATCACCTGAGCTTTTTACAAACTGCCCTTTAAAATTGAAAGACAAATGCATCCATTCAATATTACCTACTGGCTCTTATAACAAAATGCTTTTTAGATGCCAGATCTTCAGCAGGTTGAAAAAAATCAATGCAACTCTATAGAGTAAGAAGTCTACATCAGCAAGCAATGTGCTCTGCTCAGAGCAGAGGTAGGAGGATTCTTTACAAGGATTACTATATTACTTCTTGTAAGACATCCCTGCACCTTTTTTTTTTTTTTTTTTTTACCTGTTTTTGTTCTTCTCCTAAACTGTCCCACATTGATGCCACTATTTTTGAAACCTCTCCAAACGTAGCATTCGGGTTCTGCCCTTTAATTGCAGCTTGTGTATCTCTGAAGAAAAGGGCATATGCTGACACTGGCTTTTGTGGCTCGTTGGGATCTTTCTTTTTCTTCTTCTTTGGAGTCTTGGGCTTCTTGCCAGAATCTGGGGCAGCTCTTTTTTCTCCAGTAGCCTGAGAAACAGCAATAACAGTCTATATATGCATGAAATATAAGAAGAATACTGAAAAATTATTGACAGTCTGGCTTACTAACATATGGATAAAACTACCGCGTATGCAACATTTTGGAGAGTCCTGTTGTGCAAGCCTTCCTCCTACCAAATAGCATTACTCTCAGTTATTCTCATCAGATGTACTGGAACTAAACGCCTAAAGAGCTACCACCTATCGTAAGCATGGTTCAGAATCAATCGTACAAGCTTGACCTGAAAAAGTACACCCTGACACCCTGAATTTCTATTAAAAAAAAAAAAAAAGATTTAATCTATAGCGTGCTTTGAACAGGCAATCTATGTTTTTTCCATTAAGATGCAAGTCCTGCAGCACAGACTCAAAAGACAAGAGCTTGGAGGCATTTCCTGGCTCCCAGACCTAAGGCTGCCAGCTTTGACACAGGTCAGGGGTTAAAAAAACCTTACACTTGAGGCAAGAAGCAGCAGCAGCAGCAGCTCTGCACTTTCTCTCCACCTGCAGCGAACACCCCCTGTGCCCACCACCCACACCCAGTGCTCCCTGTGTGGGGTCAGGGGTCCCCCGCACCTAACACCTCCTCCTGCCCCAGGAACAGGGGAACCTGGAGTAGCACCCCAAGGATGGGGGTACCTCCAGTCCTCGTTGCACCTCATGTCCCATACCCTCTTCTGGTGAATGACTTATGGCAGCAAACGGATGTTGTGGCTCTATATATACCTCTCACAGTCCTTTTACTTTGATATTTTCAGGATCCTGTACAATACTCTTTCCTTACACACGATTTCCATTAACTTAATGAGAAAACCTATCACGGAACAGTCTGAGTTAACCCTTTAAATATACTGCTATAATAAGATTTTTGCTCTATTTTGTTGTTAATTTTTTCCATTTCTAATAAGTTGAACTGTAAATTAACTACACTTTCAGATAGAAGAAATCTTATTTTATTTCTTTCTGAACACACCATATTTTAAATGACTCCAGTGAACACTGATATGACAAAACTGTCCAAAGCTGACGAGCAAAGAGATTCACCAGATCTATAAATCTAAAATGGATTATTAATGTATTCAGCTGAAAATAGATAGATATGCATATTCTGACCTCTGCTATCTTGGAGGTGTCATGGAAACTTCCTAAGAAGTTAAACGGCAAATGAGTCACATATCCCACAATACAGTAAAGTGTGTGTTTTATATGACCACACTGCAGCAGGGATGACACTGCCACATTCATGAAAACACAGAATATAGACATGTAAAGCTTACTCACTACAAAGCACAGAATAACTTACTCTATTTGATTCATCCGCATCTTCTTCGTTTATAGAGCTGGATGGGGAAGGAGTGGCTGATTTACTTGCAGGAGGGGAGGGAGAAGTGTGTGGCAAGTTAGTGCCTCCTAAATTTAGCCCCAGCTGTGCACTTAGCTGAGACTGGTTAATGGTGGTGAGCTGAGAGGGAGGCATAATTCCTGAATGAGCAGCATCAGTCATGTGGACAATGGATCTCATAATCAAAGAATGGTCTTGGCGGTACTGAGAAACTTGTGTGTGACTCTGATCCTGAAAGAGATTGAAACAGTATTTAGTCATTAACAGTGACCATACAGCATTAGCAAGTAAGGTTATTTTTACAGACTCACGCAACTGAAACTGTCTGCTTGTGGTTTGTCTTGTTTCTTTTAACAAATTAAATACATTTTTAATAAATGAAACGCAGCAACAGTTACCACGCTTGCTTCAGACTTTGCTTCTCCCCCAGTCATATTTTGGGGGTAATAAAAACTGTATTTCCCCATTTTTAAACATTTTTTCTCTTGATGCCATGTGAAATATCCACATAAACAACTGGCTGACTGATGACAGGGAAAACATTGCAACTGAGTAGACATACTGCTGTCAAAGGCAGAAAGCAAACAAAACGGGGAGGGAGTGCGGAGAGAAAAGCATCTTCCTTTACTGACATTCAATTATTCATAGCTGTTACCAGTAACAGCAGTAGGTATAAAACAACCCTGTTTAAAATAACTTCTAAATCCCCTTCAGACAAAGAACATCACCCTGCCACATCTCGAGTGCAGACGCAGCAGCACTCTAGAAAACTGTTCAAGTAATCCTAATCACTCCTAAAAATCCTTTTTTGCCAACACCATACAAAATGATATGTTTTTATCTTTAATCCAACAATCAAACACATGTGGAAGTAGCAAGCTATGCACCAATCACCAGTTTATTTTTCTTGTACTTCATGTCTTTGAAACTCAAGTGCTTGCATGTTTTTGTCTCTACTATTTCTTGAGGGCAAGTCGTCTTCATCTACACAACACTTATCACAGTTGTAAATAAAAGGAAGTCAGACCCCAAAGGTAAAAGTCAACTGGAATCTGACTATGAACAACTCCGTTTTGTTATTTTTTAACCACACACAGACCAATGCACAATAAGGGAACATTTAAATAGAAGATTTTTAAACCGGTTAGTAAGTGAAGAGAATAAATAGCTCACAAATTGATTTAGCAACTTGACCAATCTATAGCCATTGTTCAAACAGACACAACCATGAGAAGTACACTAGATTTTGAAAACTCCTTCATTATTAATAACCCACATTATTAATAACCTAATTAGTAGCAGGTACAATGATCCTTAATGAAATGCCACTGAGCAAAACTGCAATGCTGAGAGCCCAGCATAGAGCCCACCTGACTTCCACAGCAGACTATGACTTTTCCAGTGCTCTCTTATTAAGTTTGTATAAGCTCAGATTGGTGTTCAAAAATCTGTATCAACACTGAGGTTTATCCCAAGTGACTTTGCTCTTACTCTTTCCCAGTGGAAGCAGTGGGCTCTGTGCTCCTGGAAACCTCTTATCTGGGACAAGTGCAGTAGTACAAAGAAGCGATGCACTTGTTAAAGAAGAAGCTTGCCCTGCCTCATCCATCTTATGTGTAAGTGCTGCAGCACACCACTTCCTTATAGCAATAACTTATTAATTCTGAATTTGGCATGCCTGTGTCTTTCTGCTGAAACCCAGATATAGAAAAGAAAGCCTTTGTAGCATAAAAGCACACGTATTGTGTTGCACCTGGACCCAGTACAGATGAAGTTAACTCCACATGCTCATGATCCAGGTCCTATATGCTAGGTCTCATCTTCATTTCCCCCTGCTTGCCAAGCCATTGCCCCTCGGTTCATCATCCATACTGCACCATGCTGCTTTTCCTACTTCTTAAGGTCTTTTAATATTTTCAGTAAAGGAGCATAGTTCCTTAGAGATGAATGCATGTGCCAAAAGTGAAGCACTGATACAGAAAGATCAAAACATCAGACTTACTGGCTGAAATACCCATTTGCTTCAGGGCACCTTTCTGTGAAAATTTACGACCGTTAACTAGAGGGTCATTTTGATTCAGAATTGTATTGGCAGCAGCATCTGGAAGTCATTCAAAGTCTTTTTAAAAGGATATCACTTTCTGCATATTACTCCATTCCTTTCTAGTTTACAGACATTGCTTTATTGCATTAAGAAAAAAAAATGTGTTGTTAAAGCAAAGGTGGAGATCTTCAGAATTACCTTCTCTCATAAAAAGCAACTTTCTTCATTATATTGCAGGCAGTACTTTCGTAAGGCTGTTCTATGGCCTAAAAGGCTAGCCTTTGCTCTCTCTCTATTGTTACACAAAACAGGCTTTTTGGGCCTTTACACGAAGGCAACGAAATATGATGACATGGGTTACAAACGATTTACTCTAAGTCTTGTCATTTCAGTTGCATCTACGATTTTATTGAGACTAAATTCTCTTGACTTGCATTGACCCAGAATCTAATTTTATACAAAAGCCCATGAATTCTTAACTGTCACTTCTTCTGAGGCTACTTCTGAGGCTATTTGATGCTTCTGTGTTTTTTCATCAACTTATTTAATTCCTGTTTTTCTCTTCTATACCTCTTCCCAATTTTTAATCTTTAAAAACTTCACTAGAAGCTAGTATTAGAAACAACAATATCTTGTAATTGACTCTCTAGCACCAAGCAGGTAAGACTTACTATATAAAAGATGATATTTTATAACATTTCCAATCTTTTCTCATTACATCTTATGTGCATATGATAACCAGGAATTCATCTATTTTCTGCACTTGGAATTAAAGTTATGTGGCTAATCAATACAAAAAAAAAAGGAATGGGAATTTCATTTTTATTTTGCGGTTTGGTGTTGTGGGCCTCAATAGCCTCTGCTATCTGCAGACGAGGTTTCAGACAAGGAAGCATAAGCCATTGTTTATGGCTGTACAGTGGTTTGGTATGTAGCTAGAAAGCAGGGTGGTCGATAGTAACAATGAGGTTCGCAGCATTTGTATATAAATTCTGAGCAAACAAAATCTATCTAAGGAGGAGTATATAATCAAGAAAGCAAGTTTTCCATCAATTATCTCACCTCTTATTTTTTTCCTTATTTTACAAAGACCAGTATTGAACCAAAAGGATCCGCATTTCATTATGCATGAAATGTTAAACAAAGAAATGTTTAACAACAACAAACATCTTATATCAAGAGAACGCATGGAAATACAATTACAGTAAAACATCCACAAGACACCCTAATTATATTACTACATAAAAATTGAAAAGGCAAAGCTTGTGCATTCAAAATAATCCACTGAGAATACTGTGAAAATTTTAGAGAGTAACACATGCTCATTTCTTACATAAACTTAACTAGAAGTAGAAGCGGTATGTAAGCATTACGAGCATCATAAGCATTCAGGATTTTCATCACATAATGCAGAAATGACAGGTTAGTTCTGAAAAAAATAAATCATGGACTCCTCAAGTGAACAGAAGGAAGTGTTGAGTGAACCTGATATGCTGTACTGTTTTGGACTGAAGTTATGCAAAACTTGTTGATATTAACATACAGTCAGGCACAACTCAACCACTGGTTTACTCAGCTTGACAATCAAACAAGGACTTAATGGATGAAATGGAAAACCAAAGAGAAATGACTTGTGTGATTCCTCTGCAGACTGAAATGACTGTCTCAGATCTCTGTTTCTATTGTAATCCTACATAGTGCTGCAAAAAAATATGGTTTAGATAAATTTACTGAGGGAAATGCCAGCCACCTCTCTGGTCTCTTCAGTTATACATATTGATTTATTAAAGAAAATAAATTAAAAAGCAAAATATGGTCCAAAATGTTTTCCCCTCTGAAAATTAATTGGCTTTCTGTCGTCATTCCTGAATAGCTCGAATAGCACCCATTATGAAGAGTTTCATCATTTGATGTGTTGAAGACATCAAAGGCACCGTGAGGTTATCCATCCAACAAATTATCCTACTTTCAACTATTCTAATCTATTTAGAGAGTCATGTCAAAGAAGTCCTATTTAATCATATTTAGAAGTCATGCCAAAGGACATGTCTCACAGCATATGCAAAATATGTAGATTGTTTTAGTTTGATTTGCAGAAGTATTAAGTTCTCAAAATTTTATAAAAATCAATTCCTTTACAGCCAGGAAAGCAAACAGAGTAATGAGACTTTAATTTAAGGTGTGAACTCTAATACTTTAATTTATACAGTGTATACAGTTAAAGGTGTTTTTCAACAATTTCTGTACCTCATCCAGCCAAAGTGAAACATACCCCTGAGAAACAAGGGAAAAACTATGGTAATAAAGGATAGTTCCTTCTTCTGACACCAAGTTATTAGGTATCCAGTAGATAATAGAGCCACTAACAGAGCTAGTATTTATTTTGATAGATAAATGGTACAGAGGGCCAGCCATGACTTCTAGAGATGTCGTAATTTCCACTTATCCTGCATTTTGAGTATCGTTTGCAGACAATAGTTTTATCCTGGATTTCTACACTGACAAAATTTTGAACTCCACAAACATTCAACAGGATATATGAAATGTAACTAGGAAAATACTTTTTAGACCATTTTGTGTAACAATGGAGTCTCGATTAAAATCAATGTCTACAATATTCAATCATGTAAATAGGCAACACCTCCACCAAGATGTAGGGCTGGGATCTGACCCTATACTGCATGAGCCAGAGTTTTAAGAAAAGTAGTCAAGTCTGTGGTAAATCTGCCAACAAAAAAAACTACGCAAAAGCTAACATTTATGTTTATGCTCACTGTGCCCTGGTTTTGGAAGTTGACTTAAAACATTACATATTCTTTTGCCTTAGGAATTTGTCACTGTCAATATAACATAAGCTGATGTAATACTTTGAAGTATTTGAGTTGAAGCAAATGCACTTCAATGTAAAGAGTGGAATCCTCAGTTGTGCTTGCCTGTAAATTACTCCCTTTAGTTTTGGGCATGTCAGCATATCTCCAGAAGAAATCCTCAATACTCTTTTTCTCCACAAGCAAAATAGAGATAAAAGAATCCATTAATCTAAATTTTTACAAGATTGGAATTCGCTGCCAGTCAAAACAAATCAAACTAACAGGATGCTTTTCTCTGTCAGAGATTAAATCCTTACTTAATAGAGTATAAAACAGTTGCACTTGGTAACGCCACCACTAAAGAAGTGTCCTTCCTCTCCCCCCTTCAGATACTGTGATCGGTGATGATCTGTCAAACTACAGTTATCAGGAGATCCACTACAAGCAGCAGCTTCTTTTTTCTAGCAATGAGAACACTCCTAGGCTTTCCTTTGTGTCTCTGTAGTAAAGTAAACCTTACCTAATTTAATTCCCAAATAAAGGCTACAACAACAAACAGTACATGTCAGAGAAAAAAAATGATGTCTGCAGATAGATCTGAAAGATTGGTTGGTGACGGGAGGCTTACGCACATTCTGCTGCCTGAAAGACATCAAGAGCATGCAATCTCCTGGTCTGTGCGCTCCCCCAGTCCCAATACATCAGAAATTACTGTTTTCTGTTCACACAGAAAGAGCACATAACCCAGAGAAGAGGCACAAAGGAAAAAAAAAAATAACATTAGGGCCCACTGATTCATTCCTCAAAACTGAGCAACTATCTCCTTTTTTTCCGTCAGTCTCAGATGTCTGTAGAAATTCCTCTGTCTAGAAATAAATCTCTTGCTATATGATTTTCTTCTATGGCTACCACCTTCAAACTAATTTACCACGTTTTCTTTGAATCTTTCTCATCTACTGTCCCTTGATTTTCTTTTTTTTTCCCCATGCTTTTCTTTCAGGTCAGTGACCCCTCTTGTGGCTGGTGTTCGTTCTACCCCTGGGTAGCACAGAACTTCTTTCTCAGCAGACAGCCTGACCAGTGACGTCGGGTGGTTACAATGCTGAGACCACCAAATGACAAATTAAAATGATTCCTTTTATGGAATGACATTCGGGGAGCAGGCAGGAGGAGCACACCTATGCCAGGTGGTGCAGCACCACCTCAGAGATGCGGCTGGTGCCAAGAGATGGAGCCAAGCAGCCTGGGCACCTGCCACACCGAGACGGCCCTGAGCCCCAGCTCTGGCTCCCCCTGCCCCGCTGCTCTGTGCCCCCACCGGTACCAGCTTGTTCACAACAGGCTCAGGTATCTCTAACATAATGGTGCATTACATGGTGAGGAATCACTAAATGCTCACAGCTGGGCAAAATCACACAGCCAAAGCAAGCGATAAAAGACTTTCCTCATAATGCTCAAGCAGGTCACCCAGCCAGCCTGGCACAGCTCTTGTGGTTTGGGAGCCTCGTTCTCATCAATCTACTTTCCTGCCAAACCACATCTGTCTGAAAGATGACCCGAAACATTCCTCTTACAGTCCCCAAAGTGGGCTGAAGGGGCAATGCTTCTTGGTTGTCTCTGCTGCATGTTGAGCCTTCCTGTTCTGAAAGGGCCTCTGCTCTTGCAGACGGATGGCACCCTGGGCTTGCTGAAGCCACCCACAGCAGCCACTACTGATCACCTCATTCACAACTTATCTATAGTTCAAGTTTTACACCACTTTGCAGACACTTTTAAAAGCAGGTACCCTGCTCATTCCCCGCCCTCCCCGGCTGCCTACCATACTTTAAGCCATTCTGAATCACACTCCTTTTGGACACGGGATCCAACAGCATGATCACAAGGCGCGTGACTCAGATCACAGATCTGGGCTCTGATCTGATCAGTCTGCTGGCACGAGGAGCTTCTATCCAAATTAGTAGTACAAGCTTAGGTCTGCTGTATGCAAACAGCGAAGGCACATTGCAAACAAACACTGGAGAGTTGAAATGAAGTCCTGCAATGTCAGATAAGTGCTGTTAGCAGTTTTGTTACAACCTCTGCAACTCCAGGTGCTTCAGTTACCAAATCAAAGGCAGACTTCAAAGGTCCTTATTATGCAGAAAGCATCATGGGGAGAGACTGCAAGGAAGCATGACAACCGACAAACATTACCAAAGGTAACATAAATTGTGCGAGAAATGTGGCGGGGGGGGCAGGGAGGGACAAACGACACTCAGGTGTTAGGTGGCATTTGTTTAACACTGCCACAAGTGCTGATACTGATGTGTTGTGCTTTTGTCTTTGGGATTTTTGTTGTCTTCTGTTTGTTTTTTTTTAAGCAAATCAGAAAAGTAGGTCTCATTATCTTCCATATTATCAGAACCAAGCTTCCCCCCCCCCCCTTTTTTTTCCAGCTACCTGGCAACATAGAATATAATCTAAAACTCTACAAAGACTCCATATTTCTTTATAGCTTGAGAACTGGAGGTGAAAGCTGAGTATTGGGTAAGCTGTCCATGAGGAAACGTGGCTGGTAACAATAGAGAACAGGAGGAATTGCAAAGGCAGTTTTCAACTGACCCAAGAATGAGGGAGGCTGGACCCAATGCAGCCTTTGTCCAGGTACAACACATGCAGCAGACCAGCACCAGCACCTGCCTCATCCGGCTGACTTCAGGAAGCAGCAGGTCAGGGTTTGCTCACACCTGACTTGAAACTCAGGAGGCAGAAGAGTTCAAAGCCACGGCCCAGGCTTAAGACACAGCTGGTGCCCACGGTCAGGTATGTCCACACTCCCTCTGAGCTTACTTCTTAGGCGTATTGCCGATTCCTGACAGCTTCCTGGTGGATGCTGCACTTTCCGCGCCTTCATTTGGCACCTCCCAGTATCTTGTGGAGTTAATGGATCCTGATGTAGGCATTATGAATACCACGCAGGCATAGTCTTTTTTTCCCAGACTCTTTGTGTATTTTTCTTTTTCCACGTGGAAGTCCCTCATAGCTGGGTAGGTTAATAACCTGCTTCCACTATTTTTCCCCCCAGCACCCGCAGTACCTGCTATTCAGACAGGTGTCTTTGGGAACGGCTGCCGCTGTTTCCTACAGACAGGTCCCTTCTCATGGTTGCTCAGACAGGAAACAGTTTACACCGACCATCAGGCGACGAATAAAAATTCGGTTAAGGATTTTGTTCTGCTTTGAATTACCAACTTTTGAAAAGAACACGAGAATCCGTTTCCTTCTTCAACCATAGCAGCTCATTAACAGATGGCCTATTGTCTCCGTATCGATGAGAAAGGAGGAAAGAGCACGTCTCACAGAAAAGTGACTATATTATCTACTCTAAGCATTACAATGTCACTGAGGACATAAGAATCTACACACTATTAAAAACTCTATTATTCAGTATATCATTAGGCTGCGCTGTCTTCATCTCCCGTGGAAGTTGTAGCAGTTTCTGTACAGAAACAACTGCTGCCTATGGCCTGCGGGGCTGCAGCCCATCGTCCACCTCCCCCGGGGCCCTGTGAAGTGGGCATACGTGCTCTCTGAGTGGTGACTAAAAATGCACAGCTATGTCATTAGACGCAAAATATTTAACCATATACAAATTAAAAAATATATATATAGTAAAAATCTCTGTAAAGACTTGAAAGCTCATCAGTGATGCCCATAGCCCAAATCTGCAGGCAGAAGACAGAGGGACACACTTCCAGCCTGGTAACAGGCACCGGAGCTACAAAATCGCAAATGAGCCCTAACAGCCTAATTTCATGAAGCGTGAGCCACCGTTTGAAAGATTCCGTATATGACCAAATGTCACCTATCTGAGCCATGAGAACATCATGTAAGTTGTGATTCCTTAGTTTTGAGATTATTTTTTCCTGGTCCCACAAATTATTAGAAACAGCCACAATGTCCAATGCAAACCAGATTTATGATGTTAATCTGGAACTTGAGTTCAGTAGCCCACCTTCCTCAAAGGACAAATACAGGTAAGAAAACTGTGAAGATAATCCCTAGTAAGAATAGCTGCTATTCCTATAAATGAATAATTTTAACCTCCCAGAATTAGTTGTATGTTTTGGATTACAGATGACAATAAACACTTTCATAACAATAACAAGCGCTTGTTTTAAAAGACCGTTCCAGGCCTTAAACACATTAATGACCCATGAAACAACTGCTTCATCTGCAACACATTAAACAATGTTGTTATAATGTTATATTAATTGAAAACCTACTGCATTCTCTCTAAATATAAGATCACAGACTGGATATTAGAAGAGAGATTTACAAAGTAGTTTCTTTGTAAAAGGAAAATTAAACATATAAATTAAAGCCGTGCAGGTGAGTAGTGAAATAATTACCTTGAAAGCAATTTTTAATCTTCTGTTAATCTGTCCCTTGAAAAGTTAAATTAATAATCCGAGAATAAACGCTCTAAGATTTCAACCTTTACATAAAAGGTACCACTATTTTGAAACATTAGTAATATTTCTGTTTTCTGCAGCCTTTAATAAGCTGAAATTTGCAACTTGGATCTTTAAAGCCACATCATTGTGCTGTTTACTTAAAAAGTCTTCTTGAAATAAAAGCAATAGCCACCACCATGCCTTTAGTTTGAGCACAGCGCCACTCTTAAGTAGTAATGTAATTAAAGATGAGCTTATTCCACTATGAATTAGCCTTATCTGTGCAGAATCCTGAATGCACTGAAAGCACTGCAACAATTATAAAATATAAACAGGCTCAAATCTTCATCGAATAGGAAACACATTTTCTCCAGCAGCATAAAGAATATAGGGAGCAATACATGTAAAATTATCAGTCTGTTTTTGTAACATCTGTACTTTTTTGAATAAAAGAGAAAAATCAGACTGAAAAGAGACAATTATTTTACTGTCTGTTTCTTAGATACCAGAAAGAGAATTTTGAAATTCATCAAAGCTAACCTTCTGTTATGTACAACAGGCTAAGCTGAAAAGAATGTTAACAAGTTCAATTTTCATTCAATCAGCACTACTGCTCTCTGAAATGTTTCATTGCAGGAAAGAAATAAAAATAATCTATATGGTAATTATGAGGATGAATCCCCCAGTAACTTTCAGCTACATGAAAGGTCAGTTCTATTCAAGATATTTTATCAGTCCCCTGCACATACTCCTGTCCTGTCATTTTAAATCTGAACAGCATTTTATTTTCCCATTTACAGCTACCTGCAGAATTAAGTACTTAAGCCAAATAAGAAAAAAAAAAAAAAAAGAAATGTTGAATGCTGGCAAAGGCTATAATAGCATGGAGATAAATCGTTCAGCTGCTCTCTCTCAAGCCTCTGGGGCTGCAGATTTTTCTTCTCCTGGTGCACTGTGGGTATTCAAAACTTGTTCAACATGATTTCATTTCATTTCAGGCACTGCCTGAGAAAACTAAATTACAGAATCAATCATACAGAAGGTCAGAGTGAGACTTCATTACAAGTATTGCATGCTTGCATGAATATCTTTCATTTATGACTGACCCAATATGTCACAATAGCTGTCTAGTAAAAATAATCCACTTTCTGAAATTGATGTACTACTGATGTCAATGCTACTCAGCAGGCTGGGCAGATTATAGAGAGGTGTTAAAAAAAGGAACCCTCAGGAGCACAAGTTGTAGTTTTACAGAATTGCCACAGTTTGCAGATTAAAATAATTTTTCTATGGTCAGCTCAACAGAAAACAGAGCATTAATATAAAATACTGGGGGTTGATTTTTAATGAGGATATTCCTGTTGATTTCTATTTACTTATATTCAAGCATTTATAAGAATAATATTTGCACCATTTAAATCTGTATGTTCTTTGGAGTCAAACATACATCAGCACTTCACTTTTCAGTGATTTTTTTTTTTAATATAAGGATTTTTTTGTATGTTATTAAAATGTGAAAACTAATCTACCTTCCTTCATTTTCCACCTTTTTTTTCTTGCTGTTGTCTGTTTTTAAACGTAAAAAAATGCTGTTAAGTAAGATAAATGTGTTGTGTTTGTTGCCAATAATAATGAAGTTAATCAGCATTGTGACAAATTGTCACTCCTTCCACAGTATAATTCAGTGTGCCTGGATCCAGCTCCTCTGTGTCCAGAACTGCCTTGTTCCTAATAGTATGAGCAATTGTTAACTCATCAATACAAGCTTTTAATAATTGCTAGGCCACATTTATACAGTGAATAAATATCTTCCTTGCACTGTGAATGAATTTTTCAATATAACAATGCACAAAGAATATGTTAAAAAGATTTTTTTTGTCTGTCTTCCTATGGGAAATATGTGAGATACTTGCAGAAGTATTATGAAGTAGCTAGCCAACTCCATACCCTAAGGGAGACATAGGAAAACCTTGACATAACCTATTTTTAACCATGCCTCTGGTGATTCTGCATTCAAGTTTATAGGTGAACATGTCAGGTAGTACATAGCAAAAAGCCAAAGACACACAGTATTAATCATAATTCTGTCCGAGCCCATTTTATTTTTTCAACATTTGTGATTTAAAATCTCATGACATTTCTTCAAGGTGAAATTCTTCTACTGGACTTTACAACAGGGTAGGACTACATTTATCTAAATTGAATATGGCTTACAGTAAAGCTCTCTAATGCTTCACAAGATAACCAATAAACTCAATGCAGTTCATATTTAAAAAAAAAGAATTAAGTTTGTATTCAGCTAAAGAAGCTTTAGTGATTAGCAATACATTATTAATACAGCCTTTAAATAAGACTATCCTAGTATCGCTGGATAAGAACATTGTTCTATAAGTGTATACGAACATCATAATTATTTTACAGCCCCATCTTTAGTTCTTTCAGATATAGTAAATTCAATTGACCATGAAATGAAATTTCATAGTCAAAATGCCTCCTTTACATTTTTTTTATTGCTGCAATAAAGTTTTTATGGCTCCAAGGCAAGGTAATTCATGAAATGTCTAATTTAAAGATGAATTCTAATATTATTAATAAATATTTACCAGTTTAATAAAGTGCACATTTTTCACCTAAAATATGATGTACTGTTTTCATTTTCTATTTTTAAACTACAGATTAATGGCTGGAAAATTTGAGAACTAAGGAGCATTATGTGAGTTCAGGGGAAACCTATGCAAGGACCCTGCGTTAGTATTTTTAAAATTCCTGATGTCACCCAGCATTTATGAGCAGAGGAGAAAAAGATCACTGACTAAAATGCAGTGGTAGGGGTCACTCCATCTCACAGTACAAAACAAATCTAGCAGTTGTCAGGAAGTGTCTGACACATGAACCTCCCCGCATGGCTCCTCTGTATCATATCCCCCCATTCCTCATCAATTCTCTGTGACAAAACTGCACACAAGTCCCAAAACCACAGCTTTGAAGTGCCAGTCACCCTCAAAAATATCACTGGATTATTGGGATATGAAGGCAGGAGCTTCTCTAGATCTTCCCTTTGACCGATATGGGAAGAAATTCTTACCGTTGCAGTCAATGTAAACCTTGACTTAATGGAAGAATGGCATTCAGTGAAAATATGCAAAATGATAAGGCAAATCAAGGTCAGGTTACAAACCACTTGGTAACACTGGGGGGACTCTCTCACATGTAACACAAGACTGATCCAGCTTATGGTATTTATTACATATTCCTGAACAAGTTTCTTTGCATTCAGCGCACACGCACTCCACTGCTTTAGTTTTCAGGCATAACATTCCCAACTCTAAAGTTTTATTAATTTTTTTCTGTGTTTGGCACTCAGTATGTCACCCAGCATGGCCAGGGCATAAAAAAGCCCATGCATAATGAGATCTGAAAAGAAGTATCATATCCTTCAAGGCCTGTTTCAGGCAGTCCCTGCTTTGTGCCTGTGGAGTTACTGAGCTCTGTACCTCCTAAAGAGTGAGCAGTTTGTGCTTATTTCTGTATTAGGGCTAGCTACTCTTCATTACCTCAAAGGAAACATTAAACTTTTAAATGAAGCCAGAAGCCTGGAAAATTCCTGAGAAATTTACTGTGTGTTGATTTGTAATTCTTTAATTAATTGTCACTCACCAGAATAATAAAAAGGAAAAAAAAAGTACATGAAATTATAATAACATAGTGACCTTTATTATAGTCCAGCAGTAAATTTGTATTTTCACTTCAACAAGTTTAGCAAAAGGTCTATGAAACAGCTGATCAGAATAACTAGAGCTGATATAAAGTAACTGTTGAAGCTAAACATTCACTCTGGCTTTAATACGCAATACAGAAACTAATTCTAATGGCAACCATTGAGTTTAAAATGCTAAGTATGATAAACTGACTCACAGCTACGTCTCATGTCTAGGAGTAGGAATGTTACTGCCCGAAGCTTAGAGAAACTCACAAAAGAAGACTCTCCAAAGGTGGGGAGACCCTCCAAAGCTGAAAGGGGAATCAACAAGAAAAAAAAAGGGGAAGAACCAAGAAAGTGGAAACTGCCCAATATACTCTCCCACCACGATCGCAGCCACACAGTATGAACAGATTCTGGAGATAACTTAATACAGCCTTGGTTTTTAGTGTTCTAATTACCAGGAACTATCACTGAAATTTGCCTAGTAGCTCCATCACTCAGCCCTTCCCCACAGCCAGATCATTCCTCCCCTTTCTGGAGGGCTCCAAAATGTCACAGGAACACAGAAATGAGGCTCAACCTGCCACAGTCTCAGGTCAACAGTAGCACTGGACAAGTCTTTTTATGGCCCTGTATTTCTGAGTACATGTCCAGTTAATGCATCCCTACTACTCTGTTAGTAGTTAAAAATAATAATTATTATAAAGATCTAGCCCATGGGGTATACAGAAAACAGAAATATATATGTATATTACTGCCTGTATAAGGTGTCTGGATCCCTTTCTGAACTACTTTCAATACTGTGCTTTCAGAATATCCTGCAGGCTGTCAAGCGTGGGTCCTACATTTGAAATGTGGTCAAACAATTCCTTCTAAATGCTGTAGTTCACCCTGGCCAACACTATGGTGCTTCAACTCATGCTGCCAATTATCAACCGTACAACAAATTCTTGAAATCTAGCAGCAGTTGGGATTCACATGATGCCAATGGACATGGGCTTCCAACCCTGTTCCCAAAATTAAAATTCTATGTTTATAAAGCCTGACTGCTTCTTTACAAGAGACCTGTTTACACACGGTATAGCATTGCACTGTACGTTAACAACCATGTTTATCTTCCTGAATCCACCAATATTAAACCCTTAAACATTTGCCAACTGCCTTAGGGAACTAAATAATAACATATCATTGTTTGCTGTGCAACACTGACAACATGTGTCATCACTCATACAGAATATGGCTGCACATAATGCAGAACATTGGCAAATGCTTGGTTGGACCACAATACCAAGAAATGGCACACATCTTTGGAGAAGTCAATAAAAACTGATACACGACACAAATCTACGTTACTATGCTTTGACAAACAAGATTTTGCAACCGAAACACAAAAAGAATTGGACCTACCATATGCAATCCATTGTTGTGGATGACACCGTCTTGCTCCACAAGATTTCGGGATATCGTAATAGAGGGAAGATCCAAGCTCTGTGGGGGAAACTGAGGTGTAAATTCATTTCCTTGTGCAGGCAGCTGGTCGCCAAGGCCCTGAAAGGGCAGCAGTATATCTGCCATCCCCAGTGCAGGGTCCGATTCCGGCGGGGGCGTAATGGGTGGGATTTCAAACTCCTCATCCCCAAGGCTCGGTGTGTGGAACGTCTGCTAAAAAAGGACAGGACAAGATGCACCACGTTAGGGCACACTGTTCTCCAAAGCCATCTTTGGACCTGCCATCCAAATCTTGCTTTGTTCTCAAATGCAAGCTCTATATGTTTAAAAAAAAAAAAAGTTTCATATACTAAAGTAGTTTGTATACTGATACATACTGATTAAAGATTTAAGTCTCATTATCATATGGCTTTAATGGAGTATCAGTATTAACAGTTTTTTAATGCGTACTTAATTAGCAACATCTGTCTTTGTTGTTAGTCTGAATATCAGCTACATTGGATTTGGCTGTATAACAAATTACCACTTTATTGATATGTTAGTAAAATAGCACAAACAGCTTATACTACTCTCATGGTTCATAAAAAACTGACAATTTTGTAGCACACACACAACATTAATTCAGCACTGACCATTTCACATCTTTTGTTTCCTTTTTATCCACTAGTAAACATGAAATATTTTAATTCCGGTCTTTATTTCTTTTCTTTTCCATCCCCAAAGTACAATGCATCCTTCTATATCGGCGTTATAATTTGGAGGAGAGAAACGTACAAAGGAGTGTGGGTGATTACAGCAGCTTCCCGTGCTTTTTAAAGCCAGCCAGCTTTGTTTGAACAGTAGGTTTGTTACGAACTAAACACCTGTTAAGATGCCTTGAGCAAAATGTTTACTGCCAGTTATCTTCAGGGTCTGTGCGTGTTTGTACGTGTGCACGTGTCTGTCAGAGAAGATCTTTATTCAAGTAGAGTCTGTATCTGGCTTCAACACTGCCGACATTTATTTGGGAAACAAATGAGCTGTGTTGATTCAAATTTCTTGTGAGTCAAATTAACTTTCATATAGTATTTCGGGTCCACTGCTACTTAATAATAGAAATCCAGTGCTTGAAATTAGGCCATTTTAAATGTACCCAAAGCAGGATGGTCTTGATCAAGTCGGGCAGTTGGCAGTCCCAAAATAGGCACTCTGTCTTGTTCTGGACATGCAACACTGCTCTGGGATTTGTTTGTTTGCATTAGTTCAGGATCCTAGTTGAGAGCAGGGGAAATTGTTTTATGTATTATTTACATTGTTTGAAAGAGTGACTTAATGCCAGTTAATTTAAAAATGATATGTTCAGTGAAAGATCTCATTAACTGCTGCAAATTGTCATCCTTCAAACCATTAATGATGATATAAATTAATAACCGCTTGAGAAAAGATGGAAACTGAAACACAAGTAAAACCTTTGCTTGCATATAGAACCTGTCAGCTGTCATTATTGGTCTCACACCAGAAATGATGAGGTCCCAGACTGCTGCAGTCTGCACTACTGTCAGTCTGCCGAGACTCGAGGTGCAATACTGTAACTTAATTCTGGACCTGAAAGCTGGGCTGGCGACAGGGAGACGTTTGACTTCTCCTCTATTATATCACAAAAGGTGTAAATTTTGATTCCTGTGTATCCCTTAGTTCACAAACACAAAGGATGGATTGGCCATGAGAAGTGGTTGGCTAATGAACATAACCCTATGGCTGCATTTGCAGTTATTTTGGCACTAATGTGGTCTAGTAACAGATGCAACTGTAATTTGTGACTCATTTGCTACCCCATTACTGCTTAATGAAATCTAACATATCACATTAACAATACGGATAAACACTCATTCTTGATATGTGGCATTTGGCTGTTTTCATTACCACTGTAATTAACACTTGAAATATTATTTCAATAAATATTTAAGGTGCTTTAAAATGGGTCGTGGTAATCATGACATAGAGACAGAGAACATAAAGCAAATGTGTGGCTTCTTAGCCTGAATGTGCTCTAGGATTACACTCTTAAGGCATTATTTACAGGAATAAAATGGGCTTCTAGCTCAGCAGTGATCGTGCCCAAAATCCTAGCAGGAAAGCTACATTCGTGTTAATGTAAAAACACTATAATTAAATACATTGTAATGCAGTAATTGCAAAGTTAGGTTCATGCTTTAATGCAAGCAGTAACACTTAATGATATTTCTATTCCTTGTTCAAGCAAAGGGGGTCAGTGAAATCAGTATTATTACAGTGCGCTTGAACCTCTCTTTACTTGTGTTTATAGGATAGTAGTAATTAAAAGAATTGGATATTCTTTCCTCATCTAACAATAAATCTAGGACATCTGTATAAATATATAACACAGTTACACAATAATACAATATTTTATTTAGAGAAGCCCCACTCATCTTAGTAGTCACAGCTTACTACAAACGGGAGAGCAAATTGACGTATAACATAACATTTTTAAAATGTGCATTTAATTCTTACAATATAACTTTTCCAAGCATGTATATGTCTTTTTTAAAAACATATCAAGGACCTAAGAACGAAGATGAAATAGATGTAATCTAAGAAGAAAGCAAGCCCCTTAGTGAAGTAGTCTTAAATCCAAATCACTGGGCTATTCAGCCTGCAGAAATGGTCTGAATAGTATGCAATTTGGGATTGCAGAAAGGTGCTGTTATGACCAAGAGATGTTCTAACATTTGTGGGATTTATCTTACCAATCATATATTTTTTCAAGTTATTAACTTTTCAAATATTTATATTTTACATGTTTAAAAAAAACTGTGTACACAGTTAAATGCCATCTGTACTGAAATGTTCAAAACATTTGTTCCTTTTGATAAAAATGCAAATCTGGAGAACTGTTGTATCAACATATAACAGCCAATGTCTGACACGGTGAATTATCACAGCTGGAATTAAATTGTCTCTGAACAGCTGCTGGCAGCAGAGCTTTCATCAATGTTTGATTCAAATGTAGGAAAGAAATTCTACAGAAAGAAACATCATGTTGTCATTACAGATGGGGTTTGTGTTCATTATCACAAATAACACTGGAGCTAGTGCCAAACAATATTCCCTTATCTAAGCAGTCTTGCTGGGTAAAAAGAGATGGTGACCATTGTATAAATGATTCATAAAATATGACTCCTAACTCTAACCTTCGTATTTATTGTTACACCTTTCTACTTATTTTCTCCAAGATCATTTTTTTAAAAGTGCATAAGAATACCTCTGACTGAATCACCACTTACAACATGTAAAGTCAAGGCTGCCCAGGTTTTAACCTTTTCTTATGTCTGGAAGATCATTTATGGCATACACCTGATATAAATATTGAGTTCTTTTTCTTTATATTGCCACACACGCTGCAAGGCAGTGCATCATGCATTTTCCATCCTTCCCACTCCCTTTGGAATAAAAGCTGTTGATTTTTAGTGACAAGCAAAAGGTGTTTCTAACTGGAGCTGGGGTCAATATTAGCATGTTGATAGTCTATTAACTGGCTGGAAGGAGGCACCACTGTAACAACAAATACACAGATTGCAGCTGCCGTACCTTTCTCCTGTTTCCTTTCTCAAAGCCAGTGCTCAAATCCATCACCTCTACAGCCCAGCCAGCCTCCACCAGCCCAACCCCCAGGTTTGCTCTTAATCCCGATCAGACGTTTCCCTCACCCAGCATGCTTCAGGCAACAAAATTGGTTTTGTTTTTCTAACTTATATGAGCATTAAGAACCCAAATCAAAATATTTGTATCTATAACAGAAATTAGCACATTAGCTGCTATTGAATATTACTAAGCTTGTTTTGAAAATGTACACCTACTGTGCCTTTTATTTGTTTCCTTCTGTTTATGATTTTTTTTCATACATAAAGCAGATTTGTTTCTATTGACATGCTATGTAAGTAACAGCCTTATGGACAGCTAAATTGACTGGTAATGGAGAGCTGTCAGGTTATTTTCTTTCTCATTAAAGTCTTTATTTTGTGCTCCATAAAACACACAGAAATTCAGTACTTCACTCTTCATCCATTCAAAGTCTGTTAAATTATCAAAGCAAACAGCAGAATATGAGCATAGATAAAAAAAGAAAAATATCTACCTCATTTGCAGCAAGAAATGCATTATTTGCCTCTGCCATGTTCATGTAGTTGTTATTGTTTCCAAACTGAAAGAAAAATAAATATTTGGATTTTAATGCATGCCACAATAAACTTTTCTTTACCCCATCACCACCATAGAAAAGTTTAAGAAAAGCAAAACAGATAAGATATGATTTTGCAGGTGTTCTTTGAAGTCAGAACATTATTATTTAACATTATTATTATTATTACATCTTCTGCATCCCCAGGTCTGCACATGGACGATCTCCAAGCGTACCTTTTCAACTTTCTGTGTCACAAAGCCATCCCACAGGCCTAGGGACGTCTTTGGAAATTAAGTGCCCATTACAAATAGACTATTCCCCAGAAAAGGCATTTCGAATCTGCTACACTTCTCCTGACACACATAATTATATTTCTGCAGATGATCTTGATCTTGAGGACAGCTGTAGCTAGAAGTAGCTTTTGTATTACTGTTCCAAGCAGAGCTGGCTTAAAAGAGATGAAGGTAAGAAGGAGAAGAAAGAGCATCTGCAGCACTGCTTTTAAAATCCCATTCTTTCCGCAAAATTAAAAAGCCAAGCAATCCCCCTTTGTCTATCCTTCATTCCAGCTGAGCTCCCACCCCCACTGATCTTTAAGGCCAGAAGACTTTGCTGAGGATTTTTCACATCAGAGGAACGGCATCACACGGAGACTCCGAGATCTACCCAGGCTGGGTGATCGCTTGCTCCTGCTGTGGTGCAACTCCTCTCCCAAACGAGTGATCAGAAAGGATCCTCACAGATGCCATTAAGTCATTTCCTCCAAACACCCAAGTATGAACATTTGTGGACGTAGATAAGTACTTTTTCTTCTACAGACTGAGCACAGAAAGGAAGAGATTATCAGCATTTGGTTAACTGGCAGTTAGCATGCCTTATTCCCTTAAACAGCACTTCCAAAGGCAGGCAGGTGCCTAGAGTCTTTGCTTCAAGGAACAGACCCCATGCATGTCATGCAGCTACCATAAAAGACACTAAATTAAAATTTTTTGCATTTTCAGATTTCTAGTATCAGGCACAGTGCACATTGCAAGAGCATCAAATGAGAGCAAAGTGCTGCCGCAACAATGCCCTACCGTGTTTTACTGCTGCTGAACCACACTAAGCATTCTTCCCTAAGCTCCCATTTTTTATTTCTGTAAAACAAACTTTTTCAGAGGTTTTATCTTGCCAGACCTTGCCAGAGAAAACAATACCAACCACAAAAAATCACAACTCCCCCCACCCAAACCAAACAAAAACAACAACAAAGTACAACAGCAAACAGTACCAGCAGCAGCAGAAACTCTGCAACAAGCACTTGATGATTGGTAACCATACACTTGCAGAGATTGTTTTTCTTTCCAAGCAAGAAACCCTGTTGTGCTCCCAGAGCAGGTGAGCCTGTCCTGAAAGGAAAACCACTTTGCTCCAGCTCAATTTGCTCTTGCAGTGCCTGGTGCCTGACTGTTTTTAGCAGGGAAATGTTTCAGACCGTGACTCTCTCCAGTTCCTGCAGCATCCTGGAGCAGTGGGGGGCCAAAGAGTGATCCTTTCAAGAGAGGTTCTTTCCCTGAAAACTCCAAAATCCATTTCACAAAATAAGACCAAAAGTCAAATGAATGAAAAAAGAGAAGTTGAGGAAACTGTAATGACAGAGGATGAAAAATGGAACATGGACACAAAGAACTGGAGCCTCATGTCTCTTGTGAATATACTGTCTTTGAGTCCTGATCAACAAAACAGAAGAGATCAAGTTGTATCAAATTCCACACTTCATATATACTTAAAATGCTGATTCTTTCAACCTGTATCATGCATTAAAGCAACAGAGGCCCTAAAATGATAAGTACACTGCCTCATAATTATTTAAACTGTTATCCTCAGCTACTGAAATAACGTCATCCACCTTTAAAAGTCCAGATGTCACCCATTTTGGGGAGAATTAAAAAAAAAAATGAAATTGCACATAGAAGTTACTGTCTTGGCACAGAAGGATGTGTGTGCGTGGATTTGGGGCACAAAGATATACTACTTCATCTCAACACGGAGGTCGACAGGATAGACTTTTTTCATGTTGGCCAGTGGCAAACTAAGAAGGATTTACATGAAGGAACACCAATGGTGCCAGTAGAGCTGTTCTTTCTACAGTAACCAGAAATATATATATTAAATATATATAATATATTTATAAATATATATAAATATATATAAAGTTTTTCAAATAATACCTAAATGCAAAGGCACAACATGCACTAACAACTAGCTCTAATACTGGATAAATAGGATAAGTTGGAACAAACCCAATCCTATTTTCATGAGTTTAGAGTCTTAGGGGCTCCAGAACCTCAAAATGGGAATGCAGCTGATTTTTTTTTTTTTTTTATTTTTTACCTCAGAGGGTAAACTTCTATATTGTTTTGATCTACATGTGTTCCTCACATCACAACTGCTGCTGGTTTGAATGCCAACCATTTTTTCCTTGTGACAGCATACTTTTCCATTTTATTAAGGCTGTGGAGGCAAATGACATAATGAGGAATGTCATAGCTAGAAGTTGCAACTGTATGGCCTTAGATTCACTCTGTTATTGGGGTAAAATATTTAGGACTCTACTGTATATGACTCATGTACTGATGTCAGAACCTGGCACATTTAAGCTTTTGTTAGTGTGGGTCCTAACTAATATCACTGAAATTTATTTTTTCTCTCTGAATTAGAAATCCATTTAAGGCACACAATAATTATCAGTGAGTATTGCTAAGATTAAACTTCCTTATTATCTAATGGTACCTATAACAACAAAAGAAAATAAAATGGTTATTATCTTAAGGACCTAAACAATTCAAAAAACAAATTAAGCTTAGAGTGAAATAAGAACTGGGTTAGAAATCCTCTTCTGAACAGTTAGTCTGCGAATGTAATTACTGAAGAAACTACAGCTAATCAGCTGTGAATTGTATCCATTAATTAGTATTTGCCCTGGAGAAATGAGAAAAATCAGTAACAATGTTAACACTGCAATGCACTGATGAGTACTGAAACACAGGGCCCTCAGCATTTAGTCAAGCAGGTGGCTCCAATGGTCCAAGTAATTTAAAAAGCTCTCACCTGAAGTGCGGAGCTGGAATTACAAAGCACCCCTTGCATATCTTTGTATCTATATAAGGCTATAATTAATGGCTTTTAATTTAGAAACACTTTGTGATCAGCTGGGAACAGTTATAAATCATTCTAAATAGAACAAGGGGTTCTTGTCTATTTTAGTAAAATAATTTGGGAAAGATGTTTTCTGTGAAATGACTCTTGTTACAATCAACACTTTTCTCCATGTATTTTCTGAAGGATCCCTTGCCCAGACCCCTCATAAACATGACAGAGCATTCCAACACTTGACAGCAGGCATCCAAATTAAAGGCTAGATCCCCCAATTAGGTCTGCCCAGGTACAGTCCTGTGGGGTCCCATCTCTTATGTTTCCTTGGGACAGAACAAGATTAAGATGCAGTACCTAGTCCAGATATCTTTTAATTTCATGCTGGCTTTGTGATGGTTTGCAAATGAGTTAGCCATAGCTATGAGCAAGGTTTTGCATAAACTTTTGCATCTAAAGATCCTAGCGCACCCCAGGTCTGTAACTACAAAAGCAGATTTTTTTTTCATCTTCCTTTGGCAACATATACCATCAACCCATTTATACAAAAGTAGCTCTGACCTTTCAAGCAATATCAGCAACATCAACCAAATGACATGCCAAGCACACTACTACTAATTTCCTTTGTTTCTAGGAATTCAACAAACTCCATCTTAAATTTCAATAAACATATTAAGCCTGAGTACCATAACTTTCTGCTGCAGCAAATCAATGCAAACCATACACACGTGCTGATTGCACAAAATAGACTGCAAACAAATGAATCCTCTTCTGAACTTGTTCTGATTCACAGCTTTTGTTGTTTGTGAAAATTGTTGGACTAGAAGTATGACAGTTCAGTCCTATACTCTTTGAAAGGCCCTTGAACTGGCTCTGCTGAAATCCGTAAGCACTAACAAGAAGGCTGTTAGGAGAGACCACGTGTTTGCTTACTAACTCCTTGTATAAAGAACGTCAAGGAAGCTGATTGATTCTAAAATCGCTTGTTGAAGCTCTTCTCTTAGCTTTGACTACCCAAACCAAAGTCCAACATCTAGACCTCTTTTGTAGGAAGGGTCTGTATTTGTAATGCCAAGAGAGAATTCATGCCCTCTATTCTATCACATGCCCAAATGAAGACCAAAACAACTCCTGGCCAAGCTTTAAAAAGCACATCACTGCCCCACTTCTGCAAACTGCACATTTTCTTTGACCAAACATAGGCCAGACATTATGACTCCTGTCTGTGAATCAAGGAATTAAGCATGTTTAATCAGAGCAGAATGCTACTTGGGTTTCCAACCTACCCTCTGTAGCTACCAGAGCATAAAAATTGTTTGGTTATGAAAGCTCTTAGACTAATGAATTCACATGAATCAAGGAACCAATGTTTTAAGAAAGAAACCTGATGGTGGGCTTCATTAAAAAAGCCTTGGCAGTTGGAGATACAGATCAGGAATTCAGACTCTGTGGACACTTAATGACTACCAAACAATATCTTCCGACAAATCCCAAAAGGTTAAATAGAAGCTACTATTCGAGTTCTTGTCCTTTTGCAACTTTGATGAGTCAAAAGCCACAGCAAGAAATAGGCAAGAGAAGTTTACACCACAAAAACATAATAAACAAAAGTATAAAGACTAAAGCTAATAACCAATTCTGAAGATGTTATGGAAACACAGAATAACATTATGAACCTATAAAAGTTAATGGGAATTTTGCCACTAATTTTAATGGAGGGATTATTTTACTTGCAATATTTAATCAGTATTATTTATTTAAGCTTTGTACATTTCTGTCTTTAAGTCAACCCAATTGTGATGCTACTCTAATTTGAAAAACATTAGAGCACCACTATTCATTAGCAAAACAAGGCAAATAGAGAAATACCTAAGGAACCTAAAACATACAGGAGCCCAAACTTCTATCAGAGCATCTCAATGGAACAAACAAGAATTTTTATAAAACTGCTATTTTATGCTTCACAGTAAAATTAGATTAATTGGGCAACTATAATACATTTTCTAAATAACTCCTTTCATAATAATGCTAGTTATTTTAATAATGCAGCCAAATAGAAACCATTGGATGGGTTATTGTTCCAGCACAGAATAAAAGCAAAACCATGGAACACGAATAAATGTTCCAAATGAAAAAAAAAAGAAAAAATTCAAACAAAATATTTACAGAACACACAAATGAAACACATTTTGTCTTCTTCTGAGAACATACCAGGAGATTTATAAAATATTGAGATTAAACAGAATGATTGTAATTATGTACTCAAAGATTACAAATCATAAATCTGAGAATAGGTAAAAGATTCATTATAAATGATTACAGATTCCCCCTCCTCCCCCTGTAGTTTTTGGTTTTGTTATTTTTTTTGTTGTTTGTTTTGTTTTTTAAAGAAAGCCTTATCCCAACCCTTACTTCAAACCAGAACTCGGACTTGGCTACCATGACTCTAAGAATCCTTACATAATTATTAGTTAATGTTTAGTCAAAACACACATTTTAAAGTTTCTCAGGATAGTATCTTCAGACAAAAATTCTCAGTGGCTTGATGTTCAACTCCTGCTTGAAGAACTAGTGCTAAATTAGTTATGTCACAGCACTACATATCCATTTGCATATGTATTTTATATAGTTGCACACCCGAATTCTATCATTTCTAACGTCAATTTATTGCTTATGGAAAACAGCAGCCTCAACTGATCACATTTCCAGCAGTTTTGCAATAAGATTAGAAGACATTTTTTTTAAAATACAGCCATTAATACAAATCATTCTTTTATGGTGTGAACATGTTCATATATTTTATATAGAATAATATCTACTTGCACAAACATATATTATGGCAAGAATCTCAGTTCTATCTTCGGATGTGGCAAATTAATTCCTCAGAGGTTACACTATCCTTATGAGTGAAAAGAAAGATAACGATCCCAAAAGATGTAATTACAGACCAAAACTAAATTACTTTGCAGGTCTAAGTACTGTATCTTAATAATTTCACCAGAGAACATCCTCACTGCATTTGGGCAGATTTGATTTTGCTGCCTGACCAATAATTACAGCTCTGGCAAATACAATGCCTGATAAGGACATCAATTAAGAATGAGCATTGTGTTATTTAAAAAAAAAAATCATCATGTTCACAGCCCGTCTGATTGAATGAAATGCCAAATTAAATTAATGGAGATTGCTAAGTCTAGCTGACTGGTGGGGAACCATGCAGAAAGTGGGACAGCATAGACAATAAACTGTCTGTAATTAAAAGATGAGAAGCTGGACTAATGCTACTTCAGCCTGATTACTCCACACAAAACAATATACACTAAAATTATTCTGGCAACAGAAGTAGATGGAGTGGGAGGAAGCTTTTTTTTTTTTTTCTTGGGGGGGGGGGTGTTAAATCATCAGCTATCAGGATCTACAAACAAGTGTTTCATCAGATGCATTACATCAAATATTGGTTTTTGTCCTCAGGAAACACAATTTATTTTCTTAGTGAAAGTAAAAATAACATTTCTATTCTGGATAGATTTCCAGCTAATCTCTGTAGCGGCTTTACTTTTAACTATGATGTGTTCATAGCAGGAGCAGAGTGTTCTTTTATGGAAGAGCAAGTCCTTCATGACAGTTTCAATACTTCAGAAACAGTAGGTGGCATTCATATTATTTTATAAAATACAAGTACTCTATTTTATTTTTGCTACTAGAAACTATAAGGCTGGCTCACAGATGTAACATCGCTAAATCTGTTAGGGATTTATACTCATAAATGAATGAAGCATCTCTTAAAACATGAAATTTAAAACCTTGTAAATAGATAAGAACTAATTTTACCTCAGAAGGGATGCAAAACGGTATCCTCAATTTTAATGCTACATAGCCTACTCCTAAAAATATCTGAACTTCTCTGGCACAATTCTAATGTTTTTGAAGAAACACCACTCTCTGCCAATTACAAAAAGTATTATTTACCACAGACAACAAGTAGCTACTGGAGTTGTCAGCACTGGAGGTTAAGCATTGATTCACTGAGTTGAAAGGAAATGGCCAGATGCAGCCAAAAGGCCTTGCATCTGGGTCAGCCTTTGACCAAATGCCGAAGTAGATGAGGTACCACAACTACATTAAAGAACAAGCCAATAGATGTGTGTGCATAGGGTATTTATATATGCACAGAGACAATACATAAAAACTACACTTTCTGATGAATTTCATGATGTAGTGGGCCACTTGTTAATATGCCACGTTCATACTTGAGCCTTTCCATTCATATTCTTACAGCAAAATTATGATCCGTGATTACTGTAAAATAGCACAACAAAAATCAGCTTACTACATTCTGCTCATTTCCAGACTTTTTCAGAAGATTTCCAGAAGTACCTTCTGGAAGTAGGCTCATTTCCTGCTACGTTCTGCTATAAATTTTCTAGGAAAGATCCTGGTGCATGTGTGAAAAACTACCTGGGAAGTGTTAGGTTTAGTGACTTCGCCCACCAGAACTTACTACACTACAGATATTTCTATCATTTTCCTACACCTAAAGATTTCCTAAAACACCACATCAGGTTCCTAACCTTTAATCAGCTGCTTAATAATTATGAGGAAATGCAGGTCCCACTGGAAACAAAGGGAGTTCCTACAGTGTTTCCAGAAGCTTTGTTTGCTTAAGAACACATTGCTGATGAGCAACCAACAACAGACAGGAACACAAAATGTTAGAATGAATACTTTTAAGTACCCAGTTTTGCAATCACATCTCCAATGTTGAATTTTGGGCAAATGAATAATCTCATTAGTGGTTCATTAATTATTGAATCTCTATATAAGTGTTTGTACCATCATATATTTGACAGTCTTCTGATATTTAATTCTTAAAAACCTTTAATTCAGGAGACCATTCAAATTTGATTTGAGTCTTAAACATCCACCACACTAATTTTTATATATGTGTCTTTACACATAAACATATGTATGTACGTATACACACACTTATACTGTTTGCTTACAGACAAAAAAAAAATCAGTGGGATGAAATACTTGAGCAAGATCCTAAAGAAAACAGACATTTATATTTTATTCATATATCCTCAAATCTCCATCACACACAGTTTGCAAATATTACAGATTTAAAAGTTTTAGGAAAGCAATTAGAATGAAAATATTTGAAATTACTTTAAAAGCTTTCAGCCAACAAATAAAAACTTCAACAATAACAATAAAAAGCACTGACTTAATCTCTCTAATTCCAGCCCAACTCTTTAATATGAATTCCTTCAGTGAATTCCATGGCCAAAAGCATAACTGAATGATATTTTGCCAAGTGTGATACTGTGCAATCTTAGAAACAGTAATGAAAGGAATATTTAATGGTCTCATGTTAGACATTTTCAGATCTCTTAAGAAGGATACAGTCTATAAAAGTTTTTATATGCAAGAAATAACTTTGTATGAATATACACGATATTATTATTCTGTTGAGTGACAGTCAGGGCAATTCAATATATTCCAGACTCTTAATGCTACTTATTCCACATTTAAATGCATAAATATTAAAAGGTGGTCTAAAGTGCAGTACTGGCCCTAATATTCATACAAGATTAAGGTGTTACAAAATTAGTTTGAATCTTGACATTTCTCTCCAAGACAAACATACCAAATGCTTTGCTGTCACATGTTCAAAGAGTTCCAATTTACCATGTTAGCAAGTTGTAGACAAGGATGTATTTTCCATTCCACTCACCTTGGCTTCAAAGAAAGTAAAACTGAGAATCATACGTGGATTCTGAGTATCTCTCTGTAAACACCTACATATATTAAGACTATTTTTCCTCTGTAGAAGGCTAATAAAAATATCAAGTTTAGACCAACCCACTAATTTTCATGGAAAAAAAAAAAAAAAAAGCGCTCCACAAGATCTACAGATGTTACTTCAAAGAGTTCTGATGTGCAATCACTATCACCATACCCTGTTGTTGCCTGAAGGTTAAAAAATACAAAAGACCGAATATTAAGATAACTACAACCAGTAACAAAGGCAAGGAGAGGCAAATGTAATTTTAAGTATTTGCTAAAAGCTATATTAATTTCTTTCTTTGCTTTTTAACCTAGAGTTGTTTGTGGTGATAAGCTATGAAACTATTTTCGTGATCGCATACATGTTACTGAAATAAACCAGAGTAGATGCAAATGCCGTGGAAGGAATATATTGCTAAAATGCAAAAAGAACTTACTTATAGAGATACGTCTCTTGCTTGTACATATATATGTGTAATATTTTTTTTTCTTTTTTACAACTTTGTAGCAATTTAAATTTCAAATGAAAAAGGTCTCATCAAACATGCAGTTTCAGAGCATCTAGTTAATGTATGTATTTTATGAGTTACAATTATCTAAACAGCTCACGTTATACATAAGATCTCATTTCTGATAACATCAGAGGCTAGAAGGAAGATGAATTACACTTTTTCCACAACTGCTCTAAAGAACCACAGCAAGATTAAAGCACAATTGCTCCCTTTCCACGGCCCTGTGAGACAGGGAAAATGTCTCTATATTCCATGACATTTACCAAACAGAAGGAGATCAACAGCCTCTCAGAATGGCCTCAAACATGTACACGTGGACAAAATAGCTTGCCAGGAAGACCCAAATGAAAGCTGTGAACCTGATTTTGGGACTGTCCCACCAGACTACCTTCCCACGTGCTGCAGGACTGCAATAGCAGCACTGGTGCTGGCTCCTGGTTCATGGCTAGAGGCCCGTACCTTGTGTCCTGCTAAGGGACAGGAGCCCACTGGCACACTGGGGACTGAAAGCCAATGAGGTTCTGAAGGGGGAGCAGCCACATCCTCCTCCTGTCCCAGTACACCAAGCGCAACATTAATGGTCCTTCTTTTAACTCCCCCCAGCAGGGATATGAGACCATGCTACACCAGTGTTTGAGTCCCTTTTTGTACCCAACAGCTTGAGTTTAACTGCTGTAAGGGATACTTCTATAGGGGGAGAGGGGATGGAGAATGCACAAATACAAAACTGGTTTTGCCATAGGAACATTTCTGTTTCACCTTCCTCTTTCAGGCATTAAGTTCATACAGCCAATGTGTTAATCATGTCTACCCCCGTATTTATTTCATATAAGCTGTCTAAGCATTGAATCTAAGCATTTCTTAACATAATGACAGCATTTTATTCTTAGAATCCTAAGAAATAGTTTTATATCACTATATTCAAGATTACTGTAACATTTTCTCACACAAAATTTAAAGTGATGTGATTATACTGCAATTGGGCTATAAGTAGCTTTTCTTTGAATCTTATATCAAATTTCACTCACTCCAGCAAAAATCATAAATTCTATTCTAGACTGTGATTCAGCTCTACTACACTAGCAAATTATATCAGGTTTTAGATATAAAATTGATAAAGGGTGAAGCAGATGCAGACATTTTATAATAATCATAATGGAGGATTAGTCAAGACACTTTCAGGATAAAGTCGGTACATGCATGAATTCATAAATATCTCAACTTGCAGCCATGTTGATACCCCCGGTTCAAGCATTTTTTTCTGAGATTAAACACTTTCCACTTTAGAAAATATAACTAAAATCAAACAGCACACACACACACAAAAAAAGAAGAATTTTTGAAAGTATTAATTCTACTCATTATATGCAAGACTGTACAAAGCAATACCATCTATTGCAAAGACAGCCTGAAGAATGCAACTCTGCTCTCATTCTCTGAATGAGAACTGGAGAAAAGCCACCCAGAAACACACCAGTGGTTCCAACCAATTGTTCCAGTGGTTGTTACCCTCAGCCAAGATGGGGTTGGTGGCAGCAAGGGAATTTTACACTTGGTTTCTTTGTCCCTTCATAAGTTTCCTAAGGGAGATTTCTCACTTGATTATTTATTACTGATTTCCAAAGCATGCTTTACGTGGCAAATGTTTTCCAAACTCTGAAAAAGTGATTATCCCTGTTTTGTAGGCCTCATAAATTAAGAATCATCTCACAAGTAGATATAGGAAAAAGAAGAAGCAACAACAGCAAAAAAGTATATATAATAAAATAAGTACATAAAGCCTGTTCCATTTACCAGGCAGACCTGGGAAACACCAGGTTGTCATCTCTCATGAAGCTCTGCTCAGTGATAACTCGGCTGCTTGCAATACCCAGGCCAAGCAGTGTTAAGGCTAGTGGGTGTGTCACCCCTCTAAGCTGCAGCATGCAATAAGCGGTGCCCCTCTATGTGGAACAAACAGGAAAGCACAGATGAGGCCCAGGGATTTCCTATGATAATCTCACAAGAGAAAGCATGAAGTGACTGTAAAAGAAACTGACTGCCAGGCAAAAGATTCAGGAATTTTGCTCAGGTAAAGAGGTTTTCCAGTTTTGCAAAAATTATGTGTCGATATAATATAGATATGGGTGCATGTTTGAAACACGCATATAACATCACTTGCTCCTGTTTCTTCATCTTACATCAACCTTAAACCTGGTAGATCTCTCCACTGCTTTTAGTTGGGGCTGGATTACAAATCCCACAGCAGGGAGGCCTCTGGAGAGTCTTCAGCAACAACTAACTTTATTTAAACATGCAAGATTGAATTGGATGCAATGCTCTGCAATAACAGTAGAGGAGAATTAAATTGAAGAGTGGAATAATCCCTCATGCTAGCTTGTATTCTTAATTTATGCCACTGAGACTAATCAGGCTTAATTTATCTATCTTTAGCTTCCCACTGTTCCATTCCATCCTAAAGGCAATGTTTTGGGCAGCAGAAACTTATTTTGTAGGTGAGTAACCTACTTTAATTGCATTTTCATCCACTACTAAAGTCTAGCATTTTCTTCACTTAATTGGGTCACTGTATTTCTTCTTGTAAGTGGGCACAGAAATTACTTCTGATATTGATTGCAGACCCTGAGGTTCTGCTGAGAGATGAGGACACACAAAGGGTACACGGCAAACTCCATTTATGACTTGTGAAAGGATTCCAGTTTCCCTCAAAGCCTCCACTTCAGGTAATAATAAAGAACAAACAAACAACCAAATGAACATGAAAATTCCTAACGTTGAAATATTAACAGTGTATATTATACAGGTCAATGCCAGTTAAGAAAAATCAGGTGATTCTGTTTATAATTTTATGTAAAATGCATCCTGACTGATGGCCTCACCCGCACAGGCCAGGAGTATGCTGCACCACACAAAAGCCAGGCCTTGCGAGTTTTCAGGTGATATTCAGCTCCAGTATTTCAGAATGCTAACCACTAATTAGCATTAAAGAGCATATTAAATAGCACACCAGGCATCTGAGAATGTAATTTGGCCTCATAATTCTCAGATGCCAGAGAAAAAACATTGGTTTTTAATATAAGACCAAAAATGGTAATAAAAGCTCTCCTGAACAGTCAAGTGCTTCTCTTCATGTCTTGACATAAGCAAATCTGAACTTCATGTACATTTTTGAGTTTCTTTTCTTGAAGTATAAGAGACACCAGATCGCAGTGGCATTGCCTCTGCGGAGTTGTTCCACAGCTCACAACTCATGCTCTGAAAATATTCTCCTAGTTTAGCGGACTGAGACATTTCAGTGTCTTATGCTATTCACACTAAAGATGTGAAAAAAGTTGAATATTTCTTAGTGTAATTTAAAATCATCAGATTTAACTTTAGTATGAATTCAAACTGTATCTATGAAATTAGCTGAAATCTTGCCATGAGATTTATATGAACCTGCCTTGTCTGAATGTTGAAACTATGAAAAATATTCCCAGGAATACCTGTTAAATACACACCAGGTCAAGTAACTGGAGGTCAAATGGGAGAAGTCCCAAGCTTATATTCGTGTAGCACTCCTCGTTGTTCGTCATTTGCTGATGGTATCTGAACTCTACAGAAACATTTGTTATGGTGTCTCCAAGACAGTATCTTTTTCACATTCTGATGGAACCAGAAAAATACTTTGGGCCATAACAGCTTCTGGCAGACAGTAGCCTGCTACAACTAGCTAGAAAAGACCAGGAGTTCTCTCACATTTCTCTTACATTTTGATCCCACTTTCAATTGCCCAGACATCAGAAAACTCTGTAAAGGAAAAAGGAGACCTGCTCTCAGTGCACTCTTGGAAAAGTCCTACATGTAACTTTTTTTTTCCATTTCCCATGGCAAAAACTGTCTCATTACCTTATTATATTTTGTCTCATATAATAACTTTACCCCATGTTTTTTTTGACAAAGTCAGGTTAGATTTCCCTGATATCAAATTCTTACCTTGCATAAGAGTTGAGAACTACTATTCCAACGTCCAGTTCTGGTGAGCAAGTGAAATAATGCTAAACAATGCAAGGGAGCATGAAACATAAACACTGCTTAATGAGTTCACAGTAAGAACAAATCACAGTAAATCCACAAAGGTTGGTTGCTTCCTTGTCTGCAAAACTGTGGAGATTTTGCACTACCCAGTTTTTGTTGTTATTTGTTTGTTTGGTTTTGACCTGACTTGAAAGACACTGTACAGTGTCAGCATGAATGCAAAGGAAAAGGCAGAAGCAGAGGAATAGTATATGATGCTCTGGCAGTTCTCTCACCACCAAAAGAAGAGAACACCAACCAAGGAACACCTAACTGGTCACAGTAAAAAACAAGTATTATTATAAATAATTATTTTCTCTTATTTTGTACAAGCATCTACAATCATTTCTGGTAATAATTTATTGTCCAGTGATTTTTAAACTTAAAACACCACCACCACACACACAAAAAATGTCGTATAAAATAATTTAAAAAAAACAACACCCTCAAGCTAATTGCTTTGCATGATCTGTCCTGGAACCATCAATACAGTTCTCCAGTAAGCCATTTCCTTTGCTGATCAAAACAAGGTTTCTCAGTGGTTCTTCCAGAATTTGTTAAGAATAACATAAAATATATACGTATTTTTAATGGGAGAACTGAGTTGTGAAATATGATATATATATATAGCCTGGTTTTGAGAGGAATGCTACAGCACTGCTATAAGATGCTGTACAAGTGCTGGAAGCAGACAAAGGTTGGAAGAAAGGCACACAAAGGTACAGTGAGGCAATGGTTATCAGAACAGGTTAATAAAAATTAGCTTAGCAGGAAGATAAAAAAACTTAAAAATAGTAAGAACAAAGGAATGAAAAACTTTGAGGAAATTAATGCACAGCAAAGGGCAGTTCAGCATTCAAAATTAAAAGAAAAACAGCAGTTCGTGATATGTTGTAAAAGAAATGATTTTGAAAGCTTTTAGAAGCAATTCAAAGCATACATACACTTTCATATGAATGTATTTTTTTCATAATTTGAAAGAATGTACAGCTTGTAACAGTGAATAGAAACCTAAACTGATCTGCTAATTCCAGACAACTAGAACTTGTAAAGAAAAATGTGTTTTTCTTTCATCTCCTGTACATATATCTTATTTATACATATACCTGTACATGTATCTTATATTTTCACCTCCTCACAACAATGGAACCTTGTGCTCAAGCACAAAGAAAATTCTGGGTGGCATATCCATGATAGTCCTTCACACATCTCTCTCTGCTGACCTGTCCTTACTAATACTGAACCCAGGCCAGGCAGGTTACAAGGGACACAGGAATGTTTTTCAGTGCTATAATCTCACCTTCATCCAACCATATATACAAACTATTGGTTATAAGAAACACCTCCACTTCTATGCTGTGTACTCCTGGGATATTTGACAAGAGCACGCTCTGTCCATTTGATATAAATTAACCCTCATCGTTTTTGTTGTGGAACATTATGGTGAAGGTTTTGTTTGTTTGTTTGTTTTTAAGTAAACAAAAATTTGTGTAAGGGTTATCTAGGAAACCAAGGAACAGTAAGAAAACAAAAGAGCTCTGTAGTGGTACTTTACCACGGAGAAAAATGGTGAAAGGTTATTTGCCAGCATGAATCGGGCTTTTCCATTTGATTCAGATGGTGGCGGTTGTGCACTATATTCCAGTAAGTGGAATATCAGCTGTATCTAACTAGCTACTATAAGAAAAATAAAAGGGCTATCAATTCTCATGTTGACATATAAATATTTTACCTTCTGGGAAAAGTTTCTGCCATGTTGTAATATTTAACCATGCACGTGTGAAAGGGGGATGAGGAGTGAGTGTGCATGTATTGATTACATTCCTTATAGACGTATACACTAAATGCTTCATAAAAAGAATGCTAAATTGAAAGCCTGTCTCTGTTATACGGGAAGTCTTACGCTCCCTATATAAACCCTGCAGCATTCTCAAATGCTAATTCTCTTTCTGTTGTGTTCGCTCTTCCTATGTTTTGCTCCATAAATGCAGATTTGGGGAAGTCGGGCCCCTTTCTGTTCTCTTCATCCTCTCTGAAGCAAGACCCATGTTGCTGGCTCCATAACCTGTCTTCTTCAGAGATATAGAATGGTATTCAGTTTGTGAATCTCACAGTACTTCAGCCTCATTAATGGATACTTTTATTATCAGGATCTAATAAAATGGCATTTTCACACACCCCTCTCCCACCAGAAGTTCCCGAGTCATCTAAACAACCTTCAACATTTAGATTCAACATCAACAACAGTGAATGAGATTTACAACCTACCTCCAGCTTCCAAAAAATGGTTATATGTTGGGTTTGATTTCAGCTATCAGCAGCAATGAGGACCAAACTAAGGGACATTCCAGTGACTACAATGTCAGCGCCGGCACCTGCTGCCATGTTGTTAAGTGACCCCAGGTTCCAAGAGGTTCGCATCTTGCATCATGCTTCAAACCTCCTGTGCATTTTCTGTTCACTCTAATTCATAAACCCTTGCTTATGCCATTACAACTTCTGTTGAGGTCACTGCAAAATGAAACACTGAACTCATTGGGATTTGAGGGTAAATGCAATTTAACATAGAGCATGAATAAAGAGCTGTGGAACGAACTCCTTAGGCTAGCTATAAAGACAAAACTTTTGTATCATGAAACCACGTATTTACTTACCAATGCAAATGGTCAAATTTTCAGTAACCAACTTGCTGGCTACAGGGAGGTTTTTTGAAAAAGTCAGCTTCTATACAGAAGCTGAATTATGAGAAAACTTGCCTGGAAGGGAGATGCTGGACACTTACAATCTTATTCACTCATTAAAATATATCAGATATTCTATACATAATTCACTCCTACTAAGGAATAAAATGCATATGGCCTAATGGAAGCAGCAATTATTAAAATTTATGTAACAAGTAGATAAATTATGCTTTGCTATCGTGCACTACCAAGAAGCTTATGGAACACAAGCATGATTAGTTCAGGACAAGGAAATTTATACATGTAAGAGTTAAAGCTTAAGAAAAGAGATCTGGCTTATATCAAGTTGACGCTTCAGATAAGAGACTGCATTATAACAGGTTATAGTTGCAAAAATAATTTTGATTGGCATATCATTTATACTAACTACTGCTTGGAACCCATCCAGAATATGCAGCGTACTATAAACTGTTAGGAAATGTATTTGTGTATTGTTCAATACTTCCAGTGTGCTTTATTTTGTAAATATAAGACCTGTTCAAAAAAAAAAAAAAATTTGAGTATTAAAATAGTTCTTTTTAAAAAGAATCCCCTTTTCTCTATAAAAAGAAGTATTTCACTAACAGCAGTTGATAATTCTGTTCAAAAATGTTCACGGTGAAGCTAAATAAACTTTCAATGGAAAAAATTTGATTGCTTTGTTCAGCTGCTCAAACAGATTTCTATCTCTACTTATTTGCATATTTCTGAATATTCTCTTTCAGGCCCACACCATTTTTGCTAGCAAAATCAATTTTCTGTTGGACAAAAAGTGAGATTTGGTCTAATGATTTTAAGCTTTTAAATAAACATGAACCAAATGGTGTAAAGAGCTCCCTTTTAAGAAAAGATCTTTGCAGTTTGGAAAGAAAAGAATTCTTCACGTTCTCAGATATCAATTGACAGCAACACATTTTAACATGGAGAAAAAAATATATACAAAGGCAAAACAAAAAGAGCCGCAACCTAATTGTGTAGCTACAACACAGATTGATGCTAAGGTTAATTTTTAACAAACATTGTGTACCTACGTCCATGTGCAAAGCATAAGAAATACTAAGCTATGATATGAAAGTGTTATTATTGATTTTCTAAGGGTCTAAGAGTAGTCATGTTTACGAAATTTTCTTCTGCACCTGAAGAGAAGTATTGTTCTAAAACTCCACAGAATCCTTAACAAACACCAACCAAATGCAGTTTTTCTAGGTCTGCTCAGCTCTGCTAATAGTTATTGTTTGCACAACTGTAACTAAGTACATTACCAACTAGTTGTTCAATCTATATAAATTTAAGAAACACACATTGCCAAGGAGTGACTCATATATCAGTCTATTATATGCTACAGAGCTGACTGTATTAAACAAATCACTTTCCCTACAGCTGAAGAATAGAAGCTATATACAGAGCAGAGGTTATTGTCTAATTTAAATCTTGGCTCACTTCCCAGAGCTGTACAAGATTCCAATTTGTGGAAATGTTACTCTCTGCTACTGCCAGAAAGGCTACAGAAAATGGTATTGGGTGCCTTCCAGAAATATGTCTGCAAAATGCCAATCAACAAGTCACTAAAGATTAACAGTATGACTGTACCAAATTAATTTAAATTATAGAAACATATGGCTAGGATGTTTGCACTGCACTTAACACAACACCTGCTTCACAAACAGCTAAATTTCCTTCCACAGTATAAAATAATACATGTCAAACACCTTAAATCTGATTCCTATAAATGGGAAAAATCAGTTAATAAACATTAACCAGAGGTTACCACTATTAGCTCAAAGCCACCATTCTGTAATGGCTAGGTCCCTTATTTATTTTAAGTTTTAACATCAAACCATATCAACTTGTCTTTTCCCATCATAGTAAAAGTAATTGGCAACAACAGAACTGAAGGAAAAAAAAAGATGACAGAAACAACCATCATTATATTCCACTTAAGCAATCCAGAACAGTATGTTGATTTTGCTAAAATGTGCTTCTCTTCCTTTAACAGTCATTCAAATACAGTGTTACTGTATCATAGTGTATTACAGTAAAAGTTGACATTCTTATGCAAAAGCCACTCCTGAAAGGCACAACAAGCTCATGAAAAGATTAAAAATTACACACCAGAAGCCAAATATTTTATATTTCCTTGATGACGTTTCCCATTATTTCTATAAAACTCTTTAATACATGCGATCTTGTCATCAAATTAAAAAAGGAAAAAAATCAGTGACAGTCTTAGAAATATTTACACATTACTGTATGCCATATTTCAATTGAAGAGGAAGGGAGCTGCTTTATGTTTCTCTCCACTGCTTTTCTATTATTGCCTAGCTAATGGAAATACATCAAACAAATGTTCTACAAGAGCAATAAATATTAAAGTTGACCTATCCATCTGGAAGAAATGAGAACAATACTGCTCACTTTTAGCCCAAATATGACACTGATAAATGAAGCCGTGAGATTCCATCACACTTTCAGCAACCTGGGCTAAGCGCCCACCACGTGATTCTTGTACCAGCAATTTTCTCCATTCATCTTCATTAGGCAGTCACTTGACCTGCCTCCTTACATCCCTGTCAAATTTGAACCTTCAGGGGGCTGGTTGCACTTTCTAACAATGTACTCTAAAAGCTGTGTTCCCTTTTGGAAAAAAGGCTCAGATGAACATGAAAGAGTACGAGAGCCATTTTTTTTTTCTAGAGAGAGAACCATCAGATGTTAGTCATGATTAAAAAAAACGAAATCACAGGACTGTACATGCGACAGTATGCACAAGTGTTCTTACACAGCCTGGAAGAAACCACAAATAGGCAAAAGCAAATCACCCTTTTGGCCATCGAAAGACAATTACACATTCAAATGAGACTGTACATAACCTCTTGCCACAAATGAAACACCCTCCATTTCCTCACTCAATCACTGTTTGAAGCAAGCTGGAACAAGCAGCCATAGCATTCTTAACCTACCATAATAAGAGCATTTCATCACATTAGCAGTTTTACATTACATCCCCATTATTTTCTTTTTCAACAGTACAATAATAGCAGCACTGATTTGATTATTCTGTAATAGTGAAAATGAATACCAATTCAATATGAATTTGCCAGTATAATAAAAAGCTCCTAACAGGATTCTTAGAGACCTCCTAGAAAGACTGTTTATAACTTTATGATCACTTAGGGAAATCAGAAAGGCTAAAGGCACCAAAAAGCGTTAAGCTTTTGACATTAAAACCATCTCAAGCATTCATGCAGTTGCAATACCTTAGTTAGGGTAGATCTACAATGCTTATCTGACAAACATCTGATGTATTAACTATGTTTTTCTATAGCACACAAGCCTCTTATCTTTCTTTTTTAAAGAAGTCTTTAGAATTATAAATAGCACAGACTGTCATGGTAATGTAGCAATTAAAATACACCCACACAGATTTCTTTTAGGCATTAAGTTCTTCAACCCTTTTTCATGTTGATCAGGTCTTACATGAGTGGTTCCATACAGCTGCTAAGCACACCAGGGACTTACTCATCCAGGAAAACATCACTGAATGCAAGTAAAGACTGCAGAGTCAAACAGAAAACATGAAAGTATGATAGACAGAGTTAAGATGGTTTTCACTGTGATCACCAGAAAATGAACAGAGATGACTTCTACGCAAACCAATCAGTCCTTTCATGAATGGATATTTCCATCATGCTAGGCTGGATTTATTGCACTAAAAATTTTACTTTTCTGTTTAAACGCATTCAGACTGCAACTGACTTCAAGGGAAAACAAAGAACACGTCTTATTTTCTGTCATTACTTTACAGATCTCTACAATATCAAAAACTATGCTGAAATACTGAGTACATTTCTGAAAGCATGGACAAGAAAATTTATTAACATGATGTAAAATTAGATCGAGATCTGGTATAGATGCATTATTTCTTCACTACAGCAACTGTTACAGGTAGTAAGGAAGTAATAACTAATAACATGGTGCACTTTCCTGCACAACACAATAAACGCTGGTCTATGAGCTTAAATGCTGATCCAATTCTCTTTGTAGTCATAATTATATGTTCTCACATCTGCATTAAAGCAATCACATAACAATCCCTGGCAACATTTTCATCAGGCTTTTACAAGACAATGAATGATTCACAAGAAAGCCTTCGGTGGCAGTAGGTTTCACCTGAGCCAATCCAGCATCATGCTGTAGTAGTATTATCTGCATTGGTATCTGAGCCTTTCTGGAAGTGAACAAAATGGGTTCTCTCTTACTTGCTTGTTTGAGATGCTGAAGATTTCAGGCCCTCTGCACTGATTCCAAGTTCAAAGTGTGTCATGTTTTCTTCACTGCTGACAACATAGGCCTTGGCCATTTTCTTCATACAAAGGGATTCTTCTCAAGAATGAATGAATGTCTCTGCGATGACAGAGAGAATAAAAAACCTCACAAGTGGTTTTCAGGTGTGGGTCAGTCTACAGCTGCAGCAGACAGTTTATTCTCATCATAAAGCATCCTCTAAAGATCAGCTTTTGGATCCAGTGGTTCTCAAAATATGCCACATGTCCATCATCTACCACTTCAGGTTTGTCTGAGCTGACTTCTCCCATAAGATTAATACCTAAGTTAATAATGAAACAAACTGTCTAAACTGAATTTCCAGATACAAGATGACAAAGACTTTTTAGTGTTATCCAAAATTCAGTTTGTGAATGAAACCTGATTCCAACAAGACTAAAACAAGAGTTTTGCCAAGGTCTAAAGTTAGAAAAATCAAAACACTACACAATGAAAAAGAGAGGCCTGAGGCAGTTTTCAAGGAACTTGGGGGGGGCGGGGGGCAGTAAGGGGCAGATCTCAGCACAGCTCCGGAGATGATCCTATGTATAGCAAGAGATGTAACGTTACAGGTCTAAGAAGGTAGGTCAGGGAAACCACCCTCAGGTCTCAGGGGGAAGAAAAAAGAAAAAAAGATGTAATTTCCCCTGCTTCCAAGAAGCCATATTAGAGATAAAATATCTCTATAGCCCTATATGCTAGAGCTAAGAGGAAAAAGACAAGCAAACAACAGATATTCCAAGAAGCGGCGTCAAACAAGAAGAGATGCAGATTTTCACCTCAGCTAGCTGATGTTTGCTGTGGAATGTTTCATCAAAAGTGATGACGATGTGTTACGATAATGTCAGCTTTACCACCACCATCTTCTGTCATGCCAGGATTATTCTATAGCTCTTGATGATAAAGTGGCTCTTCACTTCTTCAAGACTGAGCAACTCCAAAGCAACCAGAAAAAGTATTTGCTAAACACCTTGAAAAAACAAACAATCTACACAACAACAACAACAAAAACTCTACATTGATTGAATTAGGCTATGCATACATTAGTGCAATATCCTATCTGGAATTAGCCTTTCTCTGAGCAGAAACCTCAGTGAGCAGTTGTACACAGACAGAAGATGACATCTTAAATTTCATTAACTTTTCTTCTACATTACTTTCTTAACTTTATTCAGAATGCTCTTTCAAATGCAGTTCAGTCGTGAACTCTATCATTTATAGTGCAGCATTGTTTGTGTCAAATCTCTGCAGCAGGGTTATCGCCACAGGTTAATGGATTTGTGTTCTGAGAAGCCATGATTAGAATAGGTTTACCAACAGTGACCTGTGTTCTGCATTATACAGTGAAAAACATCTAGCAGCATGATTATTATCAATCATCAAAAGAGATAGTGAGAGCTATGTGTACAGACAGCACTAAACTCAAATGTTTTTATTACTCTATATAGGTATTGTGCTGTGGTTAAATTTGACATGTACAAATTGCTGAAGTGAAGACTTGCAAAATAACAGTATCTATCTCGATGCTAATGGCTTAGTTTAGAAAATGATGTGCAAGATTCCAAACACAGCATGAATATGTATTTAAAATATTCGTGGCACTTTAATGGACATTTTCATTAGCAGAGCTTATAACAATGGGAAAAATCTGAAATTTAATGCAATGTCTGAAGTTATTACAATAACTTCAGAAAATCTGAAGAGAAGTATTTTTACCATTGGAGAATATATTAAAAATTAAGACCCTTGTTCTTCCCTCCTGATGCAGTTATTCCAATAGAAATTCAAACGTATAAATATAGAGGAGCATGTTTTCATTGCAACGCTTTTTTTTTTGTCCTTTTTGGAAGACTTTTTAAGCACTGTACAATACAAAGTAGTAGAAAATTGAAGCTGTCATGGCTTTTCTCTTCTCTCCCCCCCCCACCTTGTGACACACCAGGTGATATTACAGGAGAAAAAAAAAAAATTAAGATTTAAGTTGAATATACTAGTGTTGTACTAGCAGGGCATCAAAAATACTGATTAGGAGTACATTTAATAGTAACTATAACATTAAAAAGAATAAGTAGTACGTTCAAGGTATAAGGCCGACTAATCACCCAGTGAACAGTAACACTTGCTGTCAGAGTAGACTGCACGTACAATGCAGGCTTGGACTTTCAAACCATTATGCACACACAGCTAGCCTTCCCTTGTTCAAAATTGGACTTGTACACATCGGCTCTTTTACCAAATCCAATGACACTGCATTGTGACACTGAACCCCTTCAGTTATGAAATGCACATCAATAGAAGAGTCTGCAAGGAAAGACTCAATGCCTAGGTTCAAAATTTACACACTTCACAGCATCATGCCTAGAAACTCACTGACTTCCTTGAGAGCTTTACTAGCAGAGGTGTACGTCTCCAGTTCCTGCAAAAGGAGGAATTCTTTCCAAGTTACATTCAGTATGCTTGGAACAACTTTGGCTATGGAGGAAAAGGGACTTCTCCTGACCTTCAGGCGGTCTGCATCAGCCTCGTTCACAGGTACCACTTAGAGAAGCCCTGATTTTGACAAGTGTTTGTCCACTATTTCAGCCACTTGCAGGGGAGCAGTGCTGTACCCCCAAGAGGAGCAACGACTGTATCAGACACAGATGATGCAGCTTCTGTCTTCTGTGCAGCTGTGTTACAAGTGGGATACTATAGTTCTTTTCCTCAGCCCAATAATCAGCCTTGAATTGCCAATCCAGTTAGTTATGTCAAATATATGTAACACTTATGCAAATTTTAAAAATAAAATAAAAAATCTGCTTTCCTTTAGAGACAGTAATATATTTGCATCTGACACCAATGTCCTCAGGATTTCATTCAGCACCTCTTTCCCATTCAGTGTAGTAGCTTTATCTGCTGTTGTTTTAACAGCTTGTTTACACTGTTCTCAGACAGTTTTTGTAGCTAATACCTACTACACTGTCTGTATTACATCTGACATAATTTGCTGTGCTAGGAGTTGCTGATGACCACTTCTAGGACATGCTGTTTTCAGTAGTACTTGTAACAACATTTCTCTTCAGAGGCAGCTGATCAAAAGGTGCTGCAAAAGGTCCTTTTTCTGTTGCCCCCTGAATATTCTCACATGAAATTTGACTGGTGTCTCACCAGCATGCTCACCAGCTTTGAAATGAAACATCCATTTATGACTTGTCAGGATCAGAACTGCTGGAAGTATCTTCTTTCAGATTTGCTGATGTGAACCTCTGTTATAACAAAATGATGATCTCTGGAATAATAGCAATGATGGCAAAATAATAACCTCTGTGAAATATTTAAAGACAGAGCTTTTAGATAACTGCCTTAACTGCTGCTGTTACCGCAGTTAGACATACTACCCTAAAGGCTGTCTTTTCTAAGCCTTCAAGTTGTCACACCATTGGGAAACATGCTGACCATCACTTGCTAGATATGACAGGACAAGTCGGCCTCTTACGCTCAAATAAACTCTTTTGAAGTCTCTTTCGAAGAATGTTAAACTCAGTTTTGTAGAGAAGATGGTAAGCACTCTCTACAGAAGAGCACCTTCGTACAATGAATGACAATAATTAAAAATAAATAAATAAATCATGAGCAGTGAAGAATTCCAGCTGCTGCTGAAATGAAGCACAAGCCTCACCAAGTTTTTGCTACCCACTTATCCACAGGCTGGTGAGGCCTATGATGTTATTGCCTATGAAACATGGATTCTTTATGTTCAAAAACCCCAGCACTGTCTTGGAAAAGAAAGCCAAAACCAGTATTTGGAATGATAAGAAAGTGACTGAATTTTATGTGATGCAGAACACATATTTCAGTACTTTTCAGGAAAATATTCATAAACTTTTTTTTTTTTTAGCGAGCTTAATGTATTTTAAAATATACATAAGAAAACACATAAGCAAAAAATAAATTTCCAAAGGGTCTATCTTTGTCTTTCATTACTTAATAACTGGTAGTTCAGATATCTTTTTATTTTGGAGGAAATTAATTTGCATCTTAGTGGATGGTAAGGTCTGTTCTTGAAAGCAGAAGAAAAAAGAAAATGAAAAGCACTGAGACAACGCTCAGTCCAAGTAAAAGCACATTACTAAAAGTACAAATACCCTATGGACAACAAACAAACAAAAAACTGCTAACTCGTATCTGTGTATGCTCTGTGCAAGAGCTTTGGTTGAACTCATAGCTGAAAGACAAAATCTTCATTTTGAGCTTTTTTTGAACAATGGTATGTGTCATTTAAGTTGAGATCAAATCTGAAAGTGTCTATCCCTGAGCAATAACCAACAGGAACATATTCCTGTTGGAACATATTCCTGAATTCTTTATTTTTCTGGCACAAGAAGTTATCTTCACATCTGCTAGTTGATTTGGAAACACTACTCTGGGAAGACGGACTCTTTCTTTTATTTTGTTAGCTTAATTCCCCAAAGAGATATGGAGGCCTCAGTCACACAAATAGGATATCCCAGGAAAACCCGACCTGTGCCAAAGGGGTGGGGGGGAATTGTTTTTGATGCCACACTGCAATCCCATGTGCCAAGAGAACTGAAACCAGCCTGGGAGGCTTACTGATTCCAGTCCAATGCAGCTTTTCAGCTTCTTTCCTGGGAGCCACTGATGCGCATGGAACAGTCTCGTGGGAGTTACCTATGGGCTTCTGCATCTTGCTAGGAAACACTTACTAGGAAAGGAAGGCTGGCAGAGGACTTGGAAGTAGCTAATCTTTAAGGTCCCTTCCAACCCAACCCATTCTATGATGGCATTATAGCCAAGAGAAAACACATGCAAGACTTAATTCTGCAAGTTCAGTCTGCATGACCTTGGTCAAGTTACTTAACGTTGGAGTTCTTAGTCCTGAGCATCTAATGAGAGTAAAAAGCATGTTGCCTCACAGGGGATAGATTTTTAGGAAACACAAGACTGTAAACAAAAAAAATTAAAGGGTTGTTGCTCCAAAAGCAGGAAAACCTGTAAGGATAAAGGCTACATCAGGCTTCAAAATTTAATCATCAGGCAATGTGCTAACATCCAGTTGGGTATTAAATTAGCGAGGAAAAAAAAGTGATAATATTCATCCTGCCTCAATTTAGAGAAAATTGCTGGTTAGAAACAAATTCTTTGTATTTGCTTCTACTTCCTCCTAGAGTTTGTTAAACAACCAAAAATAACAACAGAAGGCCAGACACAGCCTGAAGTAATACATAGTGGTCTTCCTTTGGAGATATCCTGGCATTTGTTAGCTCTGTAAATGTAACAGTGCCAAATTAAAAACATTTGGTCCCCGTTTATTGGCTTAGGGCTAGATCAGCAAAGGACTGTGCTTTGAATCTTGCCTGCACACAGCTTTTAGTTGTTTGAGTCAAGAGCAGAGGCTGCAGCCCTGAACAAAGCCAGGATTCAGAATCTTAAAAGTTTATCTTTGATCTAGGTCTTATCAATCTATGGTCTTCTCTTTTCCAGGCTCTCTGCAAAATTTTGGTATTGTTGGCTACCTGCAGAAACAAAGGAATTTTTTTCCAGGTATTTAACACTTCTGAGAAAAGCTCAGGTTCATACAGGCTTTAGGGAAAAGAACACCGAAGCAGACATTTTTAAAAGCTCATACTTCAGGATTTAGACATTTTCTGTCTAGACCTTAGACCTATGCACTAGGGTATAGGCTTCTAAACTATTTAGGTTTCCAAATGACAGAAATATTACTTATTGAATTAGTTCTTGGTCCTGCAGAACCACAGAATGAAACAACTACTCCTAAGAAGTGACTGATGGATTTTATTCTGGTAACTCAGCTGGCTGAGTCAAATAATTTAAAGACTTATTTTTTCCTAGCACAAGAATGACTGTATAATGCAGAATATTAGTTTTATGAAGCTATTTCAGCTGTATACATACTATTCTTGTGCAACTCAATACCTCCCCCTACATATGCACATAACTACACAGAGCAGCAACTGCTGCTGCTCTCTATGGTGGCACTGAAACAAGTGAAGACTTAAGACCAATGTTCTTTAAATATTTGCTTAATTATCCTGCACAGAGAGGCAGTGTTTTTTTCCCCCCTTTGATGATTTAAAATGTAAGTGGTAGTTCCTCTGCATTTTGAGTTAATGAATGTTATGAACAGTTTATAAAGCTGAAGAACGGCTGCTCCCTCACAGCCAACAAACAATCGATGCTAATACTGGTGTGAGATCACAGTCAATGTCCAGAGCCATTCCTTCACGTAGGTGAAGATTCAGAAGCCACTTCACTACCATTTAATCGAGTTTCATTATGGTGTGAAGTTGTTTTTATTTTAATCTAGGGAGTACATAAAGGTGCATTTCCACTGCATTGCCCTGAGTGGAGAACACACAAAAAAAAAAGTCATGAATTTTCAATGTGAGATAATCTTTGTATCTTGAACTATGACATTTGCATTACATATGCTATTTATTTATATTACACACAACAGAAATAGTAGACATCTCATTGAACCTGAAGCCAGCACTGACATGCAGCCTTCTTGTAGATGAAAGCCAATGCTTTCCAGAGCTAGAAGCTTTTGCTTCACTCCTGTGAGCTAGATAAGGTGACACTGAAAGTTCCAAAAGGTTGCTGAGGACAGAGGAAGGAAATATAGAAACTGCTGTGCTGGAAAATTGCACAGCAACAGAATAAATCATAGGAGAGCCACAGGAGTTGCATTTTTCTCCTTTCCATTTTTGCTAAGAGAATGCGACAGAGGTTGGCCCAGGAGACTGACTCCAGATTGCCAAACTAGGCACTAATATCTAAGACTTTTATCAACAGGCTTCCTGGCACAACATACTATTCACTATTCACCCACCTAAAAAAAGAAGTACCTAATAGGTAAAAACAGCTTCCTTGTTTTATAGAGGTGAGAAGTTTGCATTTTGTTTCTCCTCTAAAGCTCAAATACGTTTGTTTTGACACAATCTTTGCAACAGCATTTTGAACTACTGCTCAATGCAGAATTATTTACGTTGCTCTAAATCACTGGCTTACAATGCTTGGTTTCGTACTGATCTAGCTTCACTACAAAAGGAACATCACACAAAGAATTCTTCCCTGGAAAAAGAGAATTGAGAAGTACAAAAGATGTTACCTTTGCGAAAATACAGCATTCAGATACTAGATTATAATTAGATTTCTGTTCCAAGTATTTCAATACATACTGTTAACCTTAGACAACTGTGCATGAACTTTTTAATTAGCATGTTATCTTTGGTGCAATTAATATCTTGTACCTCATATGTTATCTTCAAATTAAAACTTTTACTGTGTGAGCCATATTAATTAATCAATGCAGCTCTAAGAAGGAACAGACATCATTCAAGAGAAAGTGTTTTTAGAATGTCACAGCCACTGACATTTTAGAGCAGTTATTTAGCTTCCTTCATATAATACATGGCTATTACCTTCAGCTTACACTGTCCTTGCACAAAAAAAAAAAAAAGACAATTATCACAAACATGCTTTTGCATCTAAAATAATTTTTCCTTGCCCTACACAAAATATCAAAGTATGTCAGTAAATAAAAAAATAGTAAGAGTAAATGTATAGGTATTTTTTAAAATCCTTAATAATTCCCTCGATACACTGAAGAATATTCTTCTATGAGGGCCTGTAGCAAAGCTTACAAGCAGTAGCACCAACTAAAAGTAAGAAGCAATCTGACTGTTTGACCCTGAAGATATCAGTACGGATGATGATCTTTCATAAGCCACTGTGCCAACTTGATTTGCTGTGATGGATGAATAAATTTGTTACCTAATAGCTTGTCACAACACTTGATATAAGAAGTTAAAAAAGAAAATAATTTCAAAAGATGATTGTCCTTATTAAATACTTTAAAAAACACAAATATATACAATTGTACTATTACTCAGAATAATTAAATAATTAAAAGTAATAAAATATTAAGAGCATTAAAAGTAATAAAATAAAAAGATTAAAAGTAATTAAAGAAGAATTAAATAATAAAAGAATAAAAGAATTAATAAAAGTAAATACAAAACAGCATAATGCAGACACATTATGTAGTCTGCATCAACAAATAAAGCTATCTACTTAATGATAAATTTCCCATGCTTAAACTAGGAACTGTTTTATGTCTGTTTATAAGCAAAGGACTCCTTAATCTCTATTACACCAAAGAAAATTAGTCTATTCCCAAGAAAACACAGAAACAGAAATCAGTTGCAAAACACCGGATTTGCTTGAATTGCTTCAGAGAAAATGAGAAGTATGACCTAGAAATATTTAACAGATGAGGTGAAGATTTTCTTTGAACTGTAGCACATCATAATCCGAGTTTCACTCCAGTTACTTGATTCTATACAGCCCTAAATCCAAAAACATAGGGTACCTAGGCAGATACCTACAATATAGTTTTGCTATCTAAATAATATCACATTGTAAGTAGACTTATTCTAGTGATTTTACTTTGCAATTCTTTTCAGCAAAATTAGTCAGTTTTTTATTAACCCAGTATACCTTAAGATCTATGTATATATTTTTACAATGTACCAATTTTCAAAAGAGATCCTGAAACCCCACAGAAATAGACATTCTGAGTTAAAACACCTGTGATCCTAAAGAAAAGGAATTAGCTCATACTTTGAACATCTCTTTCTACTGCAGACATGAATGGGAACAAAATCATCAGTAGTGTCACAGCATGACTCATTAATAAAAACTGTAATTATACAGGAGAGTAGTCAAACGTGCTGATACACATTATATATTCATATCTATTTCATATCTAACAATACATATTATGAGCTGTCATAATACACATGTATGGATAGAAACGTCTGCAGTAGTGCCTTAGACAGGTCTCCCAGAGCCCTCCACAGATGGCAATGAATTAAGGTTGAGCATTACCAAGAGGTCCCTATATATCATCATCTCTATTTTCATAAAAAAAAAATCAGCAAGGGACAGGCACAATAAATGACTTGCCCAAGGTCATACAGAAGTGTAATAACCAAAATGGGATTGGAACCCAAACACCCTGACTTTTATTTTAACAAATACAAAGTGTTTCTTCTGTTAGATAAAGGACAGAAACAGAACATCTATTATTTTAAGAACATCTATTATTTTAAGAGAATACTCTTGCTAGCTTGAAATAATCGGGTTACATTAGTTTATTTCAAAGAAATCTAGAACTATTTTAGAACTGTAGGATGAAAGAAGGTTGAGGCTACTAATAAAAGAACCACCACCGAAGTGATAAAGAGTGAAATGGATTTGAATCACATTTAGAGCAATGTGAATCAGTGCATTTTTTTAAATTAAGGATATAATTGCCTAAGCATTAGCACCAAAATAAATATCTTTTACATTGCTTACCAAAAAGTAGACCGCTTTCATGAGATATTCATAATAAAATGCAGACATATTCTGATACTAATTTTAAGTTAACTATAATCATAATCTAAATGCATTTTCTTTTTAAAAATAAACAAAGATCATTTTCTTAATATAATAAGCCCTGATAAATAAATTTCCTGCTGAAATGACTTGTTCCTTTCGTAAGACAAGGAGAAATGCGTATCATATAGTCCTCCTTGTTCTGCTTACAGTCTCCAGCAAAGCTCAGAGCCCGAAGGTCACATCAGTACTGAATCACACACAGGCTCAAACGTACCAGGTAGTCTACATGGATACTACTAATTTCAAAAGATTCTTAACCCTTAAAAATGATAATAATGGCTTATTACACATTACTGCAGAACCAAAATTACAGATTTTCAACTACTACTTCTCAAAGTAATCTGTTCTAGATTGACATTGTCAGTAGGGAAGACTCAGATGGAAAACAAGGCAGTGAAATCCACACATGACTGAAAAAAATTACTATGGTGTCTGTCTCTTTTGGCTTTCCAAAGAAAACATGTGAAATATCCAAACCATGAAAGACCCCAAACCACCTAGATGTTTCTGGTATGTTCCCTGAGGGCATAGGACAACCTCAAGACTTAAAAATGGAACACTTGCCTTTAAGTCCTCCTGTCTTAACACGTAACTCTGAATCTTTTTACCAGGAGTGAAGAAACGGATAAGATATATGCTGTTTGTCCTTATTCTGTGTTCAGTGACAAAATTACCATTTTTACATGTCTCAAGCTTTGAAAGCCCAAAGAATTTTATCACAAAATACAGAAGCTTCATCCAAACCACAACTATTCCAGAAGGTATGGCTTTTACTGACTCAACCATCATTTTTTCAATTCTTATCCTAGTGAAATTACTACGTACAATCAACTAAAAGGTTAAAGGCCACTGTTGAACCACCACAGATCACTGCTGAGACTTGGATGAATAATGGATGTTATACAATATATTTGTAATTTTAGAAAAATTCTCTGGTTAATCTGCATGCATTACTTGGGTTGTCCTTTCCAAGGATAGGACGATTCTGATTAAGAAATTTACAAAACTTTAAACCAAACATTTTTCATTTGCATTTAATAAATTCATCTATTTTTATTAAACCTTTGGTATAAATGTAAATAAGTCCTTATGTAGATGAATAGCACTAAACAATTAATTTAATGTTACTGAGCAAATGTCTTTTTATTTTTATTTTTAATTGAAGACAATGAACATTGGCTTTGTTAGTAAAGGACACTGAATATTTAGGGTTTTAAAAGGATGTGGTTCATTTCTTTATACAGCAACAAATCTTCAGACAGTACTTCTGTCTAGCTGTAGAAAACTACAATTGATATCTTTTCCATATATACTTAACCTCCTACAGATTTATTTGATTCTCAATAATTACTATTCTCTGGTAAGAGGCATATGTTATTACAGCACACTGCACTCCCACAAGCTGTCCACTCAGTGTATTTTAATAAATCTCTGCCAAAGCTGTATAAATTTGATCCTGTTTAAATTTAATAAGGATCAGAATATATCAAAGCACAAATTCCCATGGGAGAAATAGATATTTTGCATAGTTATTGAGTGCCCTATTCATAAATACAATGTGTAAGACCTAGACCATCAACCTTGAATTAAAAAGAAAAAGAGATTAATGTGTGCAAAGCCAGCTACTTCTTAAATAACAAGTGAAATTAGTGTTTAATAAAACATTTTTCCCTATACTACTGTTGGAGATAGCAGCACTGCTATGGTTTCAGTGTAAGCATTCTGATATCTAACTACTGAGTGTTACAAGTATACAAATACCTTTTCAGGTACCTTTTGTAATTGTTTAAAGATAAACGCACTCGAGGGCACATATTGCTAAACATGCCACCAACGGTTTCTCTCGGGTTATCCCTGATCCTTTTGTAGTCAATGGGGACACTGCCTTACGCAGACAGCTGACCAGCAACCAGGAGCCACTGCCACTGTGCAATCAGAACTCACTTAAGGACCACAGTTAGCACGAACATAGACTTGGCATCCATTTTCTTACTTCTGATGGCAGGGAAAGGAAGAAATTCTTCAATGCTCTATTAATTCTAGATAAATTCTGGTGAGTCTCCATAACACCCTACAGAATTTTATGTTCTACTAAGTAGATCGTTTTCATGCTTGCTGTGGCAAAATACCAGGAGACGTGCCTACACAAAAAGATGATGATCTTGCCACGTTATACAGAATTTGGAGGACCACTGTCATAAACATGAATATGGCACGTCTTCTAAATGCATATATATTCATACAATTATTTCTTCAGATTCCAATGTTTTCTTTTATGTTGTTTGCTTTAAAGAAACACTCTTTGCATAAGAAAAAAAAAAAACACATTTCAAATGATGCACACAGAGACCATACTTGACAGCTGATACTTACAGAAGTGATTCATTAGTCTTCGTTAAGAAGTCTGCATTCCTTATCACTGGTTTCTGCTAGTAATTGTGTATAGAACTGTGCATACAACCTACCACTTTCAAAGCAGCTCCATTTTCTCCCATCATTTTGATACTTAAATAATGTTAGGTATGGGGAAAAAAATCAGACTGTATTTATCTTGAATTAAAATTCACATTTTAACAGTAAGAGCATAAAAGTCAAGTCATTTTACATGAAGCAGAGATCTTTCCCCAGGGGAAAAAAAAAAAAAAAAAAGATGTGCTAAATCAATTTACCATTGTTTTACAAGTCAGCCACTGAGGATGATATCACAGGCTGCTGAAATTAATGGGAGTTTTGCCATTGACTTCAATGGGCCAAAGCTGTCATCCTCAGTATTTTACTATACACGGAGGCCTGATGTCAGAATTAGTACAGCTTTACGAAGTACAATACAACGTAATTCAATTCATCACAGGGAAGTCGATCATGCCATCACTCAGTTGTGGCTCCCACCCACATCTACAAGATTCTTGCTTTGTTTTCCCATCATCATCACATAGGTGTTTGACCTGAGAAAAACCTCAGGCATGTTCATCACCAATGTTCCTGTATCCATTATCAATATTATGTTGTTACGGTGACAGTGCAGGAATAGAAAAGAAGTTAAAAATCCAAATGATATCAATGGAAGTATATGCAAACCACAAACAGTCAACATGCCAGAATACTGCCAGCAAAATCACAGTATTTATAACACAAATACTTGAATTAAGGTCACACAATACCATGGTATAAGCAGTCATCCTAGGTGAACACATGGCGGCTAGCTCTTTTATGTACCACCTGTAGTACAGGGTTACAATCTGTCTTCATTTTCATGAATCTTAGGAAATATTGAACATTGAAGGTTGGTTCCATTCATTTAAGAGATTCAGTGCTTAAGCACAAAGACCACTGAGGTAAGAGTGACTTAATTTCCTTGCTTTTATGGGTTTATGTCTTTCAACTTTAATGTTATTTCAACAGTGTTTTGTGTTTATTATGGAAATATTCTGCTATATTTCCCTTCTCTCAGTTCATGAAATTTTCAATATAACAAGAAAAAAAAAAAAACAGTTCAGATTCCTATTTTGAAAACCATATTGCCATTTTTATTCAGCCTGTATTTTAATATAGCATCAATATTTAACTACTTCATTAAATGAAGTGTGACTTTTATAGTGAAAATGTCAGTCTTTGCAGTTCATTAAATTCATTTAAAGCATAGCTGCTTGACTTTTTTTTCCTGAAGGAATAAAGGACTATTAACTGAAGGCATAAACTTAGCATTAGCATGTACTTTTTTCCTTCAAATTAACATTCAAGATTTGTAACAGTCTTTACAAATTTAAGGGATTGTTTGTATCCTTGTGCATTATCTTTATTTTTATAACAGATGTCATTTTTACAGCATATACAACTGTTTATCACAGTTGGATATGACCAGTAGGATGTCACAGAGGACATTAACATGTCATGTGCTATTATGAATCTGTAGAATTCTGCAAGTGGTATTAAAAATACATTATTTTGAACTGTGGCATCTGGAAAAATAAACCATATATGATGTCAAATGTAATAACTCTTGGAATCCAATGGGGTTTATGAGTACTGTTTTCTGTTTCATAAAACATTCTTTGATGAGTATCCTTTTTCAAGGAGGGTTTCTATTAACTAATACAAAAGAACACAAGGAAAGCTCCGTTTCCAGAAAGGTAGTGCCATGTTTCTGCCAGATGTAAGAAATCCTGATACATATAGGACTGCTGTAACTGAAGTCTATATAGCTGGAAACACTCATTATTTCTGATTAAATGGATGTGACTATAAAATACTTTAATAAGATTAAAGAAGCTGCTTTGAAACGTACTAAGAAATAAAAGTGGTAATAGTTACTTTCCAACCTACTGCTCCTTTAAATGTTTGAAGTAGATTTCCATGACTTTGGTTTTGGAAGAAAAATGACAATTTCTTTTCAGTTTTACTGTTTGGGTTCCACAAAGCAATGTGGTTACACTCTTGCAATAAGGGACCTGAATCACTACCACTTTCTATTTACAGGCTGCACTAAATGGTCAATGCTTAGTTTATTACCATAGAGAGGGTGACTGGAGGCTGGGGAGGAGTGAGCCATAGACATTTTTCAAGTGTTTCACTTTCATAACGGTAACATCTAATTCTCTGAAAAATCAGATAAATTCCTAGTGTTGTGAACACAGAATCCAAAATACCCTAACATATGCAGTCATTTGGGGTACCACACCTCAGTAGCATTAGATACCACAATTTGAATTAGGATGTGAAAAGGTATCAGTTTATTCAGTCTCTAATTTTAAAGGACACCATACTCCCCATTTCTCTCACCCAAGGGCACTTAAGCCTCTATGCAACCAGAAACTGGCACCAAATTAGAGAAGAAGAATGCAGTAATTAGTCCCCATTTAAGTTAAAAGCTCCATTCAGGACACTTTCTTCCACAAATGTTGTGCGCAACCGTTTTATTTTCTAGAACTACTTTGCATCTCCAAATTTTTGCTAAACCACTGTGATTTATTCTTCTGTGCGTAAAAAGTAACAGGGTTTTCAGAAAATTTTGGTGCTTGAACTGCCCTGCTCTGGATGAAGTTTTCTAAAGAGTACTAAGAGAATAAAAATTGCATTACCCCATGACTACAATTCTGAAAAAGAAGGAAGAAACTCTGAAACTTAATTACAGAAGCAACAGTCACATACAAACAGTTAACAGGTACCAGGGACATGCATTCCAGATTGGAGTTTGACAGATACAGGCTTTACACGCTGTCATTTTCTACACTGTTACATCTGCCAGCTCAAACTGATGGGCTCCAACTAGCAATCCCTTAAACCAAGATGACGTGGAGCTAAACAAAAATCATTGCTTTTAGGATGTCACGAGTTAAGACACAACTACAAAGGCAGTGCTATCCAGCTGACTGTATTAAATCCATACGCTTTAGACAGGTCATAATTATGGACTCACTTGCACCAATACATGCACACCCTGCAGAATGGGATTCCCATCCTCATTCTTTAACTTGGAAACCAACTCTTTTACCAACAGCGTTTGGATAGCTATCCAGAATGTGAAACCAGTGCTCGGTTTTCTCGCTGCATGGACCTCCCAATTGAAGGCTGAAACATTGCCACTCTTCCAGATCTGTGTTTTCCTGCTAAAACAGTACAAGGAGGATCAAGTTAATCTCAGCTACCTATTCACTTTGTGCAATCTTTGAGTCGTTCAGGTTGGAAAGGAGATACGGAGATCTCCAATCCAACCTCTGCTCAGAGCACAGGCAGCACTGAATTCAGTCCCACTCCTGAGCTTCTCCTCGCAGAGCAACTGCTCCAGGCACTGCCCATGTTGCTGGCCCTCCACGAACTTGCTCTGGATAGTTTATTCAGCCAACTAGCCACTAGCACCTGCCTGTGCTCCTCAACAGGTCTGCTCCCCAGCCACTCAGACCCCAGCCCATGTTTCTCAAACCAGTATACCATGGAAGGGCTTTGATACATTAGGCCAAGGATAAACGTGTAAGCCTGTGAGGGGTAACACCACCATTGACAGACATTTCCTTGGGCATTTAATGTACTTGCGAAGCAGAGGACATAATTTTGGAGCACAAGCACCCTACATAATCAACAAAGACAAGGAAGCACTGACACAGGGCCTTAGTGTTCTGCGACCCTCAACAACCCTCACAGATCTCACAGGCTTTTTTTTTTTTTTAAGGTCTGCCTTACAAGAAAAATTTTTTTTTCCTCCAGAGAAAATACTTAATTCCCAATTTGACATATGAGAGTAAGCAAATAAAATCATACTGTTAGTATTAAGCAACTAAAGTAGGAAGAACCATTACTTTGGGTAATTGAGGGTTTGAAGAAAACTTTTACACCAACTATAGCCACCTGCTTCTAAGCTTAACTCCAACAACAAACGAACAACACAATTCACAGAAGTGACAAACCTGGAACCCTATTTTTAAAAAGTACACTTAATGACACTTTAATTGCACAAAATTATGCACCCGTTCCAAGACATATTAAGAAATAACAGCACTAAAACTTGAAAATAAGACTTTTACACCCAAACTGACTTATAACAGCAAATCATCAAAGTACATTTCAGAGTTCAGTAACTCCCAGGAAATCGTGCTGCAACTGCAAGTAATCAGCACCTTGAAAAACTAGGCTACTGGAAGACCAGCCAATCCTTAAAAACTCAGAGCTAGTGGATATGTGCTGCTGCTTACATTGTTCTGGACTTCTTCTCTCCAGATTTCTGGAGTCTGAGACCCAAAAACAGCTAAAAACAAATGTTTGTGTACAAAAAGAAATGTTAGCTACCGAATGCAGTGCTACAAATAAGAGGCTGTCAAAAGAACTATGATTTACCAGGCCTTTGACCTGTGTTGTATACTATTGTACCAGACATTCAGTCCACCTTTTTTCTAAACAATAACTAAACTAATCCCACCCCTGGTGAATTCTCAAGATACTTTTTGTAAACATGTAAGTTCAGCTCAACTGTACCTTTATTCAGTGCACCTTTTCAAAGAAAGTTACTGGAAGAAGTTTGTTTTATATACTCCAGCCACGTGACCCTCTCAGGAAGTCATCAGATAATCTCAGTTTAAAATGAACAAACATGCCACCTACATTTTTCTATCATAGGCTAGGAATGGAAATGTGCCAAAAAAAAAAATCCATAAGAGTGATTAGAAGGACATATTAATAATCACAGAGAACAGAAGAAATTTCCCTATATGGGTAGGTAAGAAATTATGTTGTTATTTTTGTACACTGGACTAAAAACAGATGCAAATGAACATTACAGGATAAAGCATATTTCATGGGAATGCTTCACTCTGAAAAACTTCAGATTTGCTTACAGAAAAATGATACAAGGGCTCTTCTAGAACTGAATTCCTTTTCAATTGACATACTTATTTAGTGAAATCAAACTAAGATAGAAGGACCCTTGCAACTTGCAACTCCAGCCAAAAACATGCATTTCATCACTATGGTTGCAAACACAAATACTCCATAAAATTACATAAAGAGTCATATAAAATGCATCAATTTCCTACCTAAATAGGATTATAAACTGGACTTTTCAAGGAAAGATCAAACGAATGGAATTATGCTGCTCCTATGTACCTTTGATATTAACCACTAATCTATAATTTACCTCTAATCCTTTATTTACTCTACTGTAATTCCGCTTATATCTATAAAAATATCTGGTACTGTCAACAGTTTTGCTTAAATTTAAAAATGTAAGGGCTATGTTCTGCAACGGCAGAAACTACTGACTATATTAGGGAATCAGAGTTTTCCCAGCCTTTGCCGCACAAACCAGCCAGGTCAGGCTATGAGGAATTCAGTGTCCCAACTTGTGGGGTGGAATGGAAGGAGCAGAGCTTCGAAGAACCTCTTGGTTGTACTAGCTGCTCTTGCAAGGCTAGAATATTTACAATGGTGATAGCAGATGGCACTTTTTATGCAGACAGGAAGCCATACCCTGGCTTCATTCACAATCTAAAGGAAAACCACAGATACCAACTATGATCAGTCTCAGTTATTATGCCCTCCAGAGAAGAGAAACAGACTTGTTCATGAACACAACTGGATGCTAAGACAGGCTGCAAATTTTTGCCAGCATTCTGCATACCTGTCTGAAGGGCTGCTTAGCCCCATTGTCCAAACGACAATGAAGTTCTCACTCAGTCCCCTGAGACCAGATTATTTTTCAGAACCTTGGAAGTGAAGCAGTTACCAGAGCATGGAGGTAAGGAAGGAGATGATTATCTGACACATGCTTTGAAAACACTCACACTGAGACAAATCATCCGATAATTTGATATCACGTTTGTACAGTCTATCAAACTTTTAGATGCGAGTTTTCCATCACCTCTTCCAGAGGCATAAAGGCCTTTTCCTCCCCTCCACAGCATCCCTACCACCACCAAGGAAAAGCAGGCCAATCCTCATGGAATAAACAAGTGATTCCCCCGTGCTCACAGATACTGGATAATTCCCCAACCTAAATCTCAGAAATAACACTTTTCCACTACCAAATTAGACTTCAGACAAATATTATTTAGCTGTCATGCATTACTCCAAAATCTTTGCTGACTCTGTAACTATCACATCTATGGCTGCTTTGTCTGACTCAGAGGCACGCTTCAGATCACACAGTGCATAACAAAACTTCTAAATCAACGGTCAAGAACATAAGCAGGGAATCTAAAAGAACCATGTTGAACAAGGCTTAAAGTACAAACAACCTCAGGGTCCCTGTTTCTTTCAGCCAACCACACCACATAATATTTAGCATAAACTCAGAGCCTTAGAAGTGCCTGCCACTCCTTTATCTATCCCCACTCGAATGGGAAGGCTGCTTCACCATCGTACTCTGGAGTGAAAGGCTTTTTTCCCCCTCATTCCCAGCCTAAGCTCACAGCCAGCATTTTTACAGGCATGCCTGTAATAACACTGTCTTCCCTCTCACTTTGCTATGTTACCAGTATTACTGTTAAAGCATTGATACTTTGGGTCTCTTATGTCTTCTTTTCTTAAGGAAAATCGATTCTCCAACTGTAAGGTACTTATTTAAAAAAAAAAAAAATCTTTGCTGCCAGACCTGCAATTTTACGTGTCAGTTCTTTCACACTTCAGAGATGAAGATTATCTTCACCTTCCCCACTTGAGGCAGCTGAATGTAGCTTCATTTTCGGTTGGTATCTAAGCTGGAGGAAAACATCATGATGATTCATTTGTTTAGTAAAAATGCAGACAAAACCAACTGGAGACCATTTTTATGCTTTCTAGTGAGGCAGATGCTGCTTCTGGTAAAGACGAGAGGCTGGATAAAGCTGGTGCTTTTTAGCAGCCAGAGGAATGCTTACCAATGCTACAGCCCATCTACACATAACATATTATTAGAATTGCTTCTTTTGTTTTGTCAGCAGGTACGAAGAAGTGGCTTTATCCTTTTAGGAAATGAATGGTTCAGCACCCAAGAAACTACCACTTCAAAACACATCCGCTAAGCTGAATTTTCTCCAGCAAGTTTATGAAGCTCAACTGAGAAGCAGAAACATCTCTCTTCTTCAAAGAGGGTATGTGCAGGAGCAGGACTGCATCCGCTTCTTTGAATATATAGAAGATTTTGGAAAGTAGGATGAGAAAGAAAATGTTGAGTATGTTTCAAATCAGTTCTTATATGAAGTTCAGTTTGTTTGTTTTTCTCATTGATTTTTATTTATTTATTTATTTAAGATAAACATAAATCATCTTCACAGGGAAAATTTCAGCAGCTGGGATCAATAAAGCAACTGCCCTCTTTCTAGCATTCATACTGAGATTCATCATCTAAAATCTTGTTATTTATTATTTCTACATTCAAAGATCCCAGGCAACTGGAGTGTCAGAAAAAGGCTGCAGATAGGAGCTCCTTCGCTTGGATACCATCAGGCGGTGGAATGGGAAAGCAAGAGAAGAACCTCTCTCTTTTGATCAAATGAGGACCAAAGATCAGTTCTCCAAAGCTTTTAGGAAATCTTTAAATGCAAAAAGCATGCATTTCTTCCCTCTTCCCTGCCTAAATTAACAAATGGTTACTTCCTCTGGCACCAGAGAATGCAATGACTGCTTCCTACCATAGCAGTGTGGAAGATGAAGACTCAACTAAATAAGAAGAAATTGAAAAGCTGTAGTTAAAAAGAAGTAGGAGATGGACGATTTTTCACTGTTAAAATTCTGTGCCAGGGCTGTGCTGTGCATTGCTCGTACTCACTGCAGCTGCAAAGTATCAACCTGAGTTCATGATTCTGAAGGACCAGGATTGATTTTCCTCCATGGAAATTCTTCTGTCTTTTTTACTTTCACATTTATTTTAAAAGAAAAAGGTTACACCTGGGGGGCAGAGAGCAAGGTGTATGCTTGGTATCAGTTCTTTCCCACGCAGAGAATAAATGAAACTCAGAAGACCTATAAATACTTAATATAGTCTAAAACTTTATAGAAAGCTATTATATTCTTATGATTTCTAGACTTTATCCTTTCCTATGCATTTTAATTACTCTATTGATGTCATGAGATTTTAATGGAGTTTAATATCATTTTTGAGTCACAGAAACACAGAGTGAGGCATAACAACATAATGTTCACCTGCAGTTAGTCATAATATGAATCAAGCTCTTTATCATCACTGTCTCTCGCTTACTGCTTATGATAGGATAACCTTAAAAAATTTTGTTTATAAATAATTTTGCATAAGCATACAGTCAAACAACATGGTACACGATGCAGAGACAGCGATAGCAGAATTCAGTTAATTAGTGAAAGCAGAAGCAATGACAAGGAGACCCATGATCTCAAAAGTAGACGCAGTAGACGCATAGCATATATCCTGATGTATGTATCCTGGACAGTGACAAAAAGCCTCCTCCCACCTTTTCCCAGCAGTGGAAGATTGTTACAACTGATTCAGACCAATACTTGTTGTCTACGTTTTAAAAATGTGTGACTGTACACGAGTCACGTTTTCGATTCAACGTTTATTAGTTATATGTATGACAAGTAACAGCTGCCAAATTTTCTTTACAAAAACCAATACAAAGCTCACAAAACCTCTTTACTACATTATCAAGTAAAGAATCAGGATTATTTTCTGGTATGTAAACTCTCCGCCAGACTATTAACAAAAGGGCAAATTCTGAGACCTTCCCTGAAAAAGCTGCTATTTACTAGAGACAAGAATACAGGAAGATAGGCAGCACACTTGTGTGATACGTTATCACCAGTAATATATTTGTGCTGATAGAATTCAAAGCCAAGCCTCGCCATCCCTTCTCAAACATTTTCTAACAAAGACAAAAAAGGCTGCTATCCTACCACAAGTTGTTTGCTGACTAAATTTAGAAAAAACAATTTGCTACTTAAAGTGGGTAAACTATAGTTGCAGATTGAGACAAAATATACGCAGAATCTTACAATACAAGTTAATAGATGTTGTTTTTTTAAGCATAATTACAGGTAAAAAGAGCAATATTCATCACTAAACTGTACACTGGACATAACACAAATCTGTATATGCAGAATTCTGAAGCACTATTGTTTTGCCTACTCAAGCATGTATTTAATGAACAGAACTGATGTTTTCCTTTCATTGAGCTATGTTTAGCCCTAGCTTACACTGCCTACCTTTCGCTGCATGTCAACTGTTGTGGGTGGCTCCAATGACTTCAGCCAGCCAGTCCAAGCCAAAGCAGGCAGCAGAGCCAAGGGGGCACAAGAAAGCAGCCCCAGGAGTGTGCTGACCGAGCAAGCTCCACGGATGCTCTCACAGAAAAGGCACCCACAAAACTGATCCCACAAAGGCCAAATCTCAGAAGCAAGTCATCATGTCATGGCATGACTAGTGGAAGAGTATGGGGTACTACCACACTTGATGGAAGCCACTGATGCACACGTTTGACTCACACATTTTTAAAAGACCAAAGTACGAAAACCATCCAAACTGAGCACAGAGAAAGTGTGTCCATATGGCTTGTCAAATCCTTGAAACAACAATTACCTATTTTCAACAAGCCATGCTATACCTGTGCACATTACAGCAGCAGCATCCAAGACCTCAGCACAAAGCATCTGATCAATACATTTATTTAAAAAAAAAATTTTGCACTTGTGAATTATTTGGTAGAACAGAACAAAATGAAGCAACTTGTATCGATTTATCATGTGAAATACAGTTACTGGACACTTAGAAAACCACAAACATGAAGTCATGTGCACACGAACACATTGTTTGGTTCAACGATTACTTTTAGTACAAATGTTTTCACTTGTGCATCTCAATGAACTTCTCATGTTTGCACCTCATAATATGCTTAGCTTTGTGGTACATCCAGGGTACAGCCTTGAAACCAGCCTCATTTTTACCTATAGCTCCCCTGTGGAAAAAGTGCAGAAAATTCATTGTAAAATTCTATTTATTTTGCCGCATATTTAGAGTTGGCAACAACCCCCCCCCCCCCCCCTTTTTTTTTTTTACCGTAAGGTTAGTGTATTTCTAACCATATCAAGAAAAACAATAGGAGAAAAAGAGACACATTGGGTTGTGGTAAGAAACCACAGCTATCAAAGGTTTTCACTAGACCAAATCAACAGTATGATATCCCCGTATTTACATGGCCACCTAATATAATAATTTCATCCACACATTTACTAAGAACCCACAGAAGTAACTGTAGTAACCTACTAAAGCAAATAGAATGACTATTTTCCTATGCCTAATCATTTTATTATTTATTTAAAAAAACAAATTCCTAAAAAAAAATGCAGAGGACTGCTAACCCGTGATCAGTTTGATAAAAGTACAGCTTTAAAAAAAATGCACTTTTATGAATAACTGAATACAGTCCCCTAAGCCATTCAAAATTCATCTATTTGTATAAGCCTTATGCCTATGAAGAGTAGTATAAAAAGCAGAACAGGAAATAAATATGACCTGCTCTGAAAATAAGCTACTCCACTATGCAGCAATTGATTTTTGCATGGTTTTAACACAATTTTTCATATCAAAATTAGACAGCTAATCAATACGGATGTGTTTTAAATATGTCCTGAACCTACAAACCTTTACATAATTCACTGACTAAATATAAGAGTTGCCCCATTGGGACAGAAAGGATGATTCACACAGCTCAGGTTGTTTCCATGCATGGGTTCCTTGCAAAAACAAAACAAAACAAACCACAAGAAGCCAATACTTAATTTACATATCTAACAAACTATTTCATTCTTCAATCCCTAATTTCTCCAGTATTTCCTGCTTACAGAATTGTAGTGTAAATTATGTTGTTTTCAATGCTAAATGCAGAAAAGTTTCTCTTGACATTTTTGTTCAGAAAACGAAATGGGGAGATGTCACCTTTGCATCAGTTCTCAAAAGGCGGTATCATAATGAAGCTGTGGAAAAGATTTTTTCAGATTGAAAACTGAACCTTACTTTTATTGCTATAGATTTTGTGGAACTCAAGTCTACTGAATCACAGTAATAACTCAAACAAAGTTCAATGCCGGAGGACTCTTGAAAAATTAGAAGGTAATCATTCCAAAATCTGGGGGTTGATCTTTTACATACAGATGAAGGCAACTTACTTCAAGTGACCCAAACCATCTAAATATAGGCTTCATCTTCCAGAAATCCTACCCTATTGGTAATTTTACATACTTGCAAGCTTTTATTAGGTTGTCCAGTTGATCTGAACTCATTAGAATACTAAATCTACAGAAAATTCAACTGCAAGTGTGTCTCTAAAAGCAATATTCTGCTTTAACTAATGATTTATTTCATCATCACCAATTGCATACTTCATAAAGCAGAAGAGGAAAGCGAGGAGATACCCGTGCCTCTGCAGCTCTCACTCATCTCCAGTTTGTTTGCCAGTAACAAACAAGGTCATGCCAAAAAAAAAGTAAAAATAAAAATCAGAAGACAATCAGATCCCTTACTTCAGAGGTTGCCAGTCCCAATCCTGGCCTTTCATCCAAACACCCTCTTCATTTTTGCCTTCACTATGTCACAACTCACTCCTCTGCTTAACATGTAGTCTTAGCTCTCACAAGCCTGTGGCCAGGAGTGATAATAATATGGTCACAGTGACCCAGACAGTAAGAATGATTACAACTTTACAATAGCAAAAATAAAACATTGAATTGCTAACAGTTTCCCCCATGAAATGCCAAGGGTTGGCCTGATCTAATGTCCATATAAGTAAATGAAAGATGTCCACATTGATTCAGTCTCCAATGAGCATAAACAAACCCGAGAAACAAGTGCAAGAAAAAGAAAAAGAAAAAGAAAAAGAAAAAGAAAAAGAAAAAGAAAAAGAAAAAGAAAAAGAAAAAGAAAAAGAAAAAGAAAAAGAAAAAGAAAAAGAAAAAGAAAAAGAAAAAGAAAAAGAAAAAGAAAAAGAAAAAGAAAAAGAAAAAGAAAAAGAAAAAGAAAAAAAGAAAAAGAAAAAGAAAAAGAAAAAGAAAAAGAAAAAGAAAAAGAAAAAGAAAAAGAAAAAGAAAAAGAAAAAGAAAAAGAAAAAGAAAAAGAAAAAGAAAAAGAAAAAGAAAAAGAAAAAAAAAAAGAAAATTTCTATCCAAGATTTTATTTTTTAAATCAAGTTTAAAAGACATATTAAGACATACTCTCAAGCGTCTGTTTTTGAGAATGGATTGCTTTAAAAATCTTGTTTTGTTTTGATAGCATATCCTCAAGTATAGATGACAATTTGGAGGCTTCTTCATGTTTCTAAAGATTTTTTTTTTCTTTTCCCTCTTGATATTTATATAGGGATTTTCAACAAAACGCAGGCTGCTGGGCAAACTGGCCATGGAGAAGGAAATGGAGAACATCGATGTCAATAGCTTGCACATGAACTACACAAACAAACAACAAACTGGAAGAACTGTTTGTTTAAAACATTTCTCATTTTCAATAACAAACCAGTATTTGCTACTTTCAGTAGAGCACCTTTTCAGACAGAACCGGGGCTGCAGCCATGGTCAGTCATATCTACAGCACTCTACTCAGTAAACTCAGTTATTTTTAATGTGATGAAAACAGTCCATATTTTCAGCCTGCTTGCCCATTACCATGACATGTCTAAAAAGTTCATGAAAACATCTATTCAGATACCCAAGGCGCATATTTCAGAAGCCACTCAGAAATGACAGCCTCCCCTTTTGTTTCTGCCAGTTCAGCAGTCCTGTAAACACTTGTGGTTTTCAATATATTGTTTCAGGTACAAACAGAGAGAATGCACTTGAAACAGAATTTAGATCGGTTTGACAGGTGCTAACACGCAGTGGAGAAGATATGAAATAGTAATCTTGTTACTAAAATAAATAATGAAAAACGTGGCTGCAAGCATGATCTCATCAAAGTCTTCATCTTAACACAGCACAGTGGCAAAGACCAGAAGGCTCTTGTGTGACATTGTTATCTAAAGTCCTGATTAGATTTTCACCTCAGAGTTCTCAATTTTGGTAGCAATCATCGCAAAGATACTATGGTGACTGGCACTCTATAAATACATCATACAGACAGGTAACAGTATAGAAGACGGCTATCAGATAAGAGTTTGAAGCATTTGAGAATTCACCCCTGCCATTAGGTCTGTATAACAGTACTCAATTTTATGGCAGAAGAAATGTGATTACAGATAAAAAGGTAGGATTAGTGCTGTACAAATTCTTTTCCTCTTAAATTAGATTATCATCGCTCAATAGCATTAGTTAGGTATTTCAGGAGTGTCGGAATTCAACAAATACATAGGCATGTATTAACTGTAAATTTAATAAAAGCCTGCAGCACAACCCAAAGGTCACAATTTGATGGGCCTCGCTTTGCTAGACACTGTACGAAACTGTGACAAATGAGTCACAGAGAACTTGGAGTCTATGTGAGCTACTCTCACTTCAAGCATCTGCCAAAGAATGGAAGCTGTTATTTCCCCTGTTTCTATTTTAGATTTTATTACAAATTCATGATAATTCATTATAGGCTTAGGCTGGACGTGGTACCTCATACAATGCACTGTGCTGGGTGCAGGCAGAGCTGTGGGAATGAGGCTCTGCTCATCCCAGAGGATTCACTGAGTATTTTCTTGCTCTAGAGCCAGAAGTGTGAGCAGGTGCCCCTGTCCCTGACATGCACGCTTCAGAATTGCTATTGCTCCTAATTATCAGTATTTTAGGAATACTCACACTTATTTCCACACACACCAAAAGTACTAATGCTTAGATTACCTCTAAGCATTAAGCTCAAACTCTTCCTATATATTGCTGTACATTATTACAAGCATCTCCCTGATAAAATTATAATCCATCGTAAAGAAAACAGCTAATTTTTTTTTTTTAAATCACCAGGATGAAATGGCTTCCCCTAAGTAAACTTTGTATACATCCAATTCCTCCTCACATCTTGATAACAAAAAGGTGCAATCAGGACCAGATCTGCAGTATTAGAACAACAGACAAGTTGCACTGCACAATCCAATTTGTATTTCCATTATATGAGCTCATTCTGGACAATGTAGGTTCTTGCACAGTCGCTGCCCTTGGCATACAGGGGTTTCCTTTTGAAGCTAGCTGTTCAAGAGAGCTACGTCACAAAACCTGTGGGATGACTGCTCCTGTAAAACAGCGTAACACAAGCAGTGATGATGATACAAAGGGTAATTTGTGTTCTTGCAGATGTAGTCATTGGATCATTACACTTCCTCTTGCAAGCACAGAGAATCACATATCCAACATTTTTAGTGCTGGGCTGAACAGCCAAATATTTGTGGAGCTTTTTTCTCTGCCAGCAGTAGTTACCTGTATAGTCCTGAGGTTCTGAGATACGAGAGGCAGGGAGGGGAGGGCAGCTCTGGGAAAGAAACAGGTCAGCACACTTGCCACGTGTGCCAGAAGATCAGTGGGAAACAGTGAAGGTAAAATGGCATTTACTAAGTTGATACTCAAAACAACAGCAAGTTCCCCATCTCTTGGTTACACTGCCTCCAGCAAGACCCCTAACTCCAAGGGCCAGCCTTGCCAGGGTCAGACTGGAGGTACACGCATCAGCTTCCAGCTCACAGCCTGGTTTCATCAGAAGAAAAACCACCCCGTCTGCACCACAGCAGAGCCCAGATGTGAAGCAGCATATATGCAGAGCAGATGAGCAAGTGCGCAGCTTTCTGTCTTAACAGCATACATGCACCCATTGTCTCTCACCATCTGCTATATGAAAGAAAACCCTATGCATATATAGCCACACTAAATTTGCAAGAAGAGTAATTTTCAATCGTTTGCATAACTGTAATCCATTTTTCCTACCAACACACACTAATAGGAATGGCTTATAGCCCAGTTTAGCATACTACTAAACTACTGCTATCTATGCTTTACCTCTGGAAGAACAAGATAACCTTCCGGAGCTTCTTTTGTAAAATGCAAAATATTTCAGCCAAAAAACATCAAGCTCTGACATTCACATATGTATGCTGGTGCCTAAATTAAGGTATGGATGTTTGAAATTTGTATCCTTCAAGGACAGTCTGTGCAGAAGAGATAAACATTATAAAATGTAGACAGCTAAATAATGAAGTAAAGATTCTGGAATTTAATATAATGATAAGCACTGAGCTGTATGTGTTTAGGGTTTGGAGATTTCTTTTTCCTTTTTCAAATTGCATTATGAAAATTATTGTTACTCTAATAAAAAGAAGTGTATTTGCTATGATGAACAGAAGTTCCCAAAATATTTTTAGTACAAGACAAGTAATTTACTCAATAAGTGAAAAAGTTTGTTTAGAAAAAAAAACAAACTACTAAACTATAGCAAATGTCCAAAATTACTCTCCATCAGCAGAACCATAGAAGGGCTCAAAACAGAAGCAGGATGTTTTACAACAGCTGCTCTCTTTCAACTTTCTGTAATTTTTATAGCTACTTCTTGATGGTGGCTTTTTTTGTTGTTTGTTTTGTATACAGAGCAGCAGGACTCTTCTAGAAACAGGCAGACCGTGATCTCGCTCATGGGACTCTGAAACAGAGGTGCATCACTGCTATCCCAAACCACCACCAGCCAGACACACGCGGGGTCAAGTTCTGTACTCTCACACCAGCTCTGAAAACTTATCAAATATGGCCCTGATCCAGCAAAGCACTTAAGCACATGCTTTACTTTAAACATGTAAGTAATCCTATTAGAGCAAATGAGATTCAGCATAAACCACTGGTCTGAGTCTCAGAATACCTTGGTTGCGGCCCTGATTATGTCAGTGACCGACTGCGTAACCTGGGACAAATCGCTGTCTTTCTATTTCCTCTTTCGCACCTTCTGCATGTTTACGGCGTTGCACACTATCTAGACAAAAATAATCCCAATCTGGAATCTTCTGGAAACTGCTACGCTACAAAAAACGTCAGGGATACTTCCTTTTGGCCCCATTTAAACTGCTTACCACACGCTCAGAAGTAACATTCCCCCCCCCCCCAAAATCACGATGACATCCCCTACCCTTAGGTGTACTTATCCAGTACTGACAACAGACCTCAAAATCATAACTTTGAGTTTCAGAACATGCTGTGGGGAGGGACCCCAGCTGCAGGATACCTGCACAAGGGCTGGGACAGGTCCCCAGGGCCTGCAGTCACCAGGCCTGTTCCTGTCCCAGCGCTGTCGGAGGCCAGGCCCGGCCGGGGTGCCCAGGTGGGACTGCACTCTGCTGGGGGGCTGCAGCCCCTAAGGCACAAACGGGGCAGTCCTAGGAAAACCAGCAGGCAGCTGGAAGGCAGAACTGATCCATAGGGTGCAGGGCAGTGATATCAGCAGGCCTCACATTCAGTATTTTTAGACAATTGGGTACAGCATGCAGTTTTCCAGAGGTAGGCCACGTGCCATCAACTCTACGCCTTGATGATCCCAAGAACGTTTTCAGATAAACAATTGTGGTTTTGCATATGTACACAACCAGGCAACACGTTTACTCGTGCCATCACGCTTCCTGCTGCCCGGCACTCGTCACAGGCGATGTCACTGTCACAAGGAGAATATGGATTCGGAGCGTAACAATGAGGCGGGCATGGATGAGCGGGCAGGATACTCAAATGAGTTGCAGAAAGACTTGAGGTGAAATACTGTCCCCAGTGAAACCAGTAACAGTTCTCCCATTTACTTCAGTGGAGTAAATATTTCAGCTCTTTTTTCTATGCCTTCTGGTCACCTCAGTGCCGACCAGAGTAATCATTTATTTTCCTTAGGAACACAGGAGAAGGAGAGAATGGATGGAAAGTGAGGGAGGGAAGAAAGGAGGAAGAGAGGGAAGATTATTTCAAAATAAATGTACTCTTCTTTTTGTGGATAAAAAAACAAACCTAACAATAATTGCTACAGTTACAGATTATAAACATAAGAAGAGATTAGATCAATGTAGCTGAGAATCTTTCTAGGAACTCACTTGCAGATTCCCCTTCTGTCCTTGAAACACCTGTACACCACGCTCTGCTTTCCTGACTGAGCACAGCAACAGCAACTCAGCTTCGCCTGTGTCAGCCTGCTCAGGATCAGGCCTTCCACATGCAAAGACATCTATTATAAGCCACATGCATTATGAGCTGTACTTCGTTAATTAAAATATTTTCTGCCACGGATTGGAAGCCTGGCCTACAAGATACTTGCCAAAATTATGTTCAGGAGCACAGCAACTGAATTGCATTTTTGAATAGGTCAAAAGTTAGTTACTTCTGACTTCTGAATGTGTGCTCTGTTCTCATTGTATGAGGAAGGGAAATACAGTCAAAAGGTTATATCTAACTCTGTGCATTTGCTGCAAGTTAGTGGTCAAAATAAACTTCTGCTTTTGCAACCATTCAACATTTTGGACGTAAAAAAGAAAATCAGAAAGAACCTGTACAACAAACTGCAACAGCTCCTGAAATAAATACATACCATGCATAACAATAAAGTTACTGGATAAGTGAAATTTACAGTAAGCATGCTGTCTGTCAGTAAGTGTTGTAAGTTTCCTAAATTAGTTGGCATATCAGACAACAGTGAATATTTACTGCGTGTTTTAGAGCTCTTGAAGTCCTTAGCAGCATTCAAAGTTAAGGTTGACATTTCATCTTTAATTCATGCTCCCGTGTCTTTCTATATTAACTACTAACAAAGCAGCATGCTAATAGCCTCCGCACAGAGCATGCGCAGGGCTCGGCTGTGCACGCTCCACGGGAGCACGGCTCTGCATCTCTGCTGAGAGTAGATCTGTGCATTTTGGAAAGGGAGGCAGGCTCTAAGTCACTACTGACAAACTTGAACGTTGCAGCAGCTGAGACCAAGATTATCGTAAAGATGATCGCAAAGAACAACAGAAAAGGACACTCGCGACTTCTACTTGAAAACAATTTATCTGGGAGAAAGTTTTGTTCAGCTACTAAACCTCTTTACTTGAGCCCACGTTATTTCTCCCTCTGAACATGATCTTTGTGTTTCAGCAAACTTTATCTAGATATTTGGAAAGGATTCTTAAAAGCAAATAAAAAAAAAAACCTGATTTTAACATAAGCTTAGACTTTGTGCAGCACCCTTCTGTTCCCCAGCATCTCATACAGTGCCTCACAAAAGGCCCCAGAGGTTGGACAAACATAGCACCAGGAAAAACACAGTGTGAAAGGGATCTTTATGTGCATGTGTGAGGGCCCAGTGCTAATAGCTCAATGTGCTATTGACACATCACAGTGCAAACAGCTAAGGCTTTTTCAAAATAGCATGAGTCACAGTGTCATTCTTAACTTCGTCTTTCCCAGATTCGGGTAATTTGTGGAACATATCATCTCCATATTATTAAAACATATTTTCTGTAAATGAAGGTAGCCACTGGGGAATGCCTAGCGCCTGACTGTAACGTTTGCTCCATAAACTACACGCGCCGCAGAGAAGGTGTGAATAAACACAAGTGGGACTGCAACTTCTTCGACAGCCCTGGCGGAATTAAAGCGCTCGTTACCCTTGGGTGCTAGCAGCCGGTGCCCTTCCAGACATCCCACCCTCCGCTGTGCTGGGATTAGGGGCTGGCCAGGGCAGAGATGGAGCTACCCGGAGGAGCGGAGCGGGGGCAGCCACCCCCTTCCCTCCCTGCCGGGCTCGCCCAAGCTCCGCCAGGGCTCTGCCGGACCCGGGTGGCAGCCCGGGACAAACCATGCAATGCCCGGCCCGCGGAGCCTCTGCCTGTGTCCCCCGGGCTGCGGCACCCCAAAGTTGCCGGCGGGCCGGGGCCGGGCTCCGCAGCCCAGCGGGGCCCCCGGGAGGGTCCCTGTCGCCCCCCGAGCCCTCCCCACCGCCGAGAGCCCCCAGAGCATCCCCGGCCCGGCGGGGCACGGGCAATTAACGACCGCGGGCATAATCACCTTGTTGTAGCTGTAGTAACCCAAGCACTGGGCAAAGTCCAGGTTGGAGGGGTCTCCGGGAAGCGAGCTGCCCGCCGCAGCCGGGTAAAATCTTACATCCATGCCGGTGCTTTGGTCCCAGAAGTGCACTTGGAGAGAGCGCCGGGGGCTTTGATAGATCCACCTTCAGGTGCCTTCCCCGGCAGCGGGCACGGACGGGGGGCGGCAGGGGTCTGCGAGGGGGAGAGGCGGCAGCGGCGGCAAAGTGCAGGTAAACGGGGAGGAGGAGGAGGAAAGACGAGGAGAGGAGCGGGGAGCAGGGGTGGCGGGCGCGGAGCCCAGGTGGGTGCCCGTCCGCCGGGGCGGCCGGGAGCAGGGCTGCTGCTTTGGGAGAGCCCGGTGCCAAGCCACAGGCTTTGCCTCCGCATTCAGGAGCAGCTGCCGTACACAAAGGAGCCACGCGCCCAACACCGACCGACGGCCGGCCGGACAGACACACAGCCGGACAGACACACGGACCTCCCCAGCGGCTCCAACCGGAGGGGAACGGGGAAGGGGAGGGGGGAGAACGGAGGGAACGCGACGCGGGCTGGGGAAAGGAGGGGGAGAAAGAGGGGCAGCGCCCCCGGAGTTGGATGCAGCGGGGGCTGCGCGGGTGCGAAGTGCCGGAGGAGCCGGCTGGGCGCTGGCAGCGCTCCCCGGGAGGAGCGGCCGGGCCCCGCGCCCCTCCCCGCCCCGCCGCCGCCGCCCCTCCCGCCGCCCGCCCGCTGCCGCCCCCCGCGGCCGGTGCCGGAGCCCCGAGCCCCGGAGCCGCTGCCCATGGCCGTCGTCGTTCGGCGGTGAGGCGGGGACTTGCCCCGCTGCCGGCTCCCTGCCCTCCTTCGGTCTCTCTGTGAGGCGCCTTATCGATCGGTCCCGCTGCCCGGCGGGGGTGCGCGGAGGAGAGCTTCGCAGCAGGCTGCGGACACCGTCCCGAAGGCGCCAAGTGAGTGGGTGCCCGTGCAAAACGTTCACCGAGGATCCACGTTTGCTTAGCCGCCGGGCTTCCAAGTCCCGGCATCTTGCGGCAGAACTTTTGAGGGAACCGCTAAGGCAGGAGGAAAGGCTGTTTGGCCTCGCACCCATGCCCCGCAAACAAGGTGCGAGGGAGAAAAAGGATGGAAGCGCCCTTGAGTCAAGGCTTCAAAAGTTCTGTGCTGGGGAGAGACCTGTCCTTTGGGTCCAGGGCTGTGTCCCACCGTCCTTGACTGTCTCTGATTTTCTCCAAAACACCAACGACAACAGAACTATACCAGGTTTAGCTGTACAACACCAGCAAGACCTTCTCCGAAGGCTGTTTGCCCACACTTCTGCTGCGGCAGCAGGGGTCAGGGACCAACGCTGCAGTCCCACCTCTGCCCAAAAGCTGCCCCAGGGGCTTAACACCCCTCACTGCCCTGCCCCGCGAGAGTTTGCACTGGGTAGGTAGATGGGGTAGCACACTCCAAGTCAACAATCACAACGTGTGGAGAAAGGGAACATCTTCCCAACTCCATTCCTAGAAGTCTTGCAGATTTTTGTGGCACAAATATTGTGGCAGGTTCCTGCTGGCACAGGAGGCGCCAGATCGCAGAATCAGTAATGCCTTTGTTCAGGGTGTTGGCTCCCAAGTGTCATAGCTTGAAGCCAGGAAAGATCTCTGAAGTGACATTTTGCTCTAAGAGCAGAATTAAACATAGCATGGATGTACATCTGTATTTACATGGAGTATTTATAATCTAGCTTTCTAGAAAAATGTGTATGAACTGGTAAATGCCTAAGTAGAAAAGAAAGCAGGCATATTCAGCCAGATACTTAATCCAATTTCATATTCGTTCAGTGTCAACCATTTCTAACCAAAGGGGAAAACTGCAGAAATCAACTCTATTGCTAGAAGGGGAACGGTTGAGGAGCACACACTTCGGAGCGTTCTTGCAGGCACATCCCATACCTGTAGCAAAAATTATTTATGCTTCTTAGAGAAAGAAATTGTTCAGAAATAAAGACAGCCCAGCACTGAATCCATATCAGAACACAACTTTGCTTTCCTCCAACAGCAGTGGCAGAAAAGTGGTAATGTACAGGCAAAGCAAACTCCTTTTGACATTCCAGCTGAGGTTAATGAAGTAATACTTGCTTTGTTTTATTCATTGGGTGGCAAACGTTTCTGAAATCAAGCGTACAAGTTAGAATAAGCAGATGCTCAGGTACAGGAAGAGATTATTGGCACACGTGCTCCGCTACATAAATACGGGCATTTCCAGACCGCCTTGCTCTGGTTCTCTACTCTTTTAATGCAATCTGAAAGCACGCTCCCTTGGAATTCAGAGGGAAATTGAGCAAGGAACGAACAGCAAATGGTTGCAATTTTAGGACTTGATCCCGTCGTCTTACTGAAAGGAGGTCCTGAAGGGCTACAGCCCTACACAGCCTATGGCTCCTGGGCTACTCATAACCTCCAAAGCACTCGGGCTGCTGCAGAACTCCTGCCATGGCTGGCGAGGGGTGCTTTGGGTGCCCCCCAAGGCGCTGCCCTGTCTGAGCAGCTCAGCTCCTCCCTCCCATCCCGTCCCCCCGACACAGAGGCAGAAAAAGGAGCATGCAGGGCAGCAGGCGGGATGCACCTTCAGGTTGTAAGGCTTCGTTCAGGAGCTAAGCAGATGATGGTAAAGGATGATTCAAGGCATTGCAGTGCAATATGCTGTTCCCAGCACAGTTTCTTCAGAAACTAAAAGAACGAGCACAATGGGAAAGCCCAAAATACTCCACCTTGTCCTTGCTGGAGCAGGGAGTTCATATAAAATTGAAATGAAGAAAAGATTTATTTGCTTTTTTTTTTTTTTTTAATTCCAGCGTGGTATCTCCAAAATATTACTTGGTGAAAGGCTTTGAAATACTGGCTATTTTTACTATTATGAAACTAAAATGTAGAAATTTAGTGATTTTTCCAACTAAAAAAATTTCCTTCTCCTGACCATAATAAATTGAGATCTCTGCCAAGTGCCAAAATTCAGTCTTTTGCAGATGTAGTAAGACTGCAGTGAAATTAAAGAGTGATTTGAAAAGGAACAGAAGTGAAACTGGGATATATGTGCTAATTTTTTTTCTTTTTAAACAAAATATTGTGTTTGATATGATAACGCACCAGAGGGAATTTTACAATCTAAAAAATCAGGCAAGCGTGTTTTCCTTTCTTGAAACGTCTTCAGTGTAGTTTATTAAATCAGTAAACTTGAGTAATCTCTGCTACACTTTAAATCCATATACATGACGTCAAATCTGGTTGTTAGTAACAATGTATTTATCTCAGGAGTACATTAAAGATGGAATAGGAGCCAAAGTATGTATATCTTTCTGTACATATCACTTGAAAAGAATCCAACAAATTCTTCTCTCAAGCTATTCACTTGTAGATCTTTCAATAAAACTATGGCTTTGGAATTTTACTTTTGTTTTTTCTTTCAGGGCACTTGGAAGAATGAAGTACTTGCAACTTAAAGTATTCCCTTCTTTTCTGTTGATTTAATAAAAGTAAGCACCTACCTACTATACATGTAGTATTCCAATAGTTTCCTTGGTACTGGGTAGCCTTGATTTTGAAGAAACTTTTTGAAAAGCTCTGTTCCATAAAGATTTGAATGTATGCCTACTAATGCCAACAATTATGATTCAGGCAGTAACACACAAACTGTGACTTTGTTCCATCTTCAGCTATACTCTCTTCTGAGTCATCATCACAATTCAATTTTAAAAGCCATTAAGAATACTCAAGCTGCTTTTCTGATGTAAGAGCAGAAATTGTATTGGAGTGAATCAGTCATATACAAACTTGAAAATGTGCATGCACAAATTCTCACTGCTGCCCAGAAACCTTTCAACTTGCATAGGTAAATACCAATGTTTCAGGTCTCACTGATTTCCATACAGGCCTGGCATGTCCTTTTCTAAGCACCAGGACACAGGAAGGGAATGTGTTCAGTGGTTATGGCTGAATTGCTTTATCCAGTGATCTTCAGCTATTACCCTTAAAGCCTCTGCAAACTCCTTTGCAAACCCTGTGTCAGGCTCCCAGGCTGTAATACAGATACAGCACCACAGGCTCGGTAACATTTTCTTTCTTTTTACTACAGAGAAGCCAAAAGCACTGGGAGGAGATTTACTCCTCCAAACAGCAGAGTTGGGAAATAACCTTAGAGAGAGGAGCAGACACACCGGCACCCTTACATCCAAACGTCCGGATAGCCCCTGAAGTGTGCCACAAGTACTGCTATAACAGCAACCAGTACTAGTAACGCTGACAGACACAGACAACAAACATGAGAGGGGACAGAAAAATGAGGAATGAGGGGAGAGGTGGTAGGATGAACAAAGGTTGGACTGAGATCCTTCAGTCAGAGGAATCAACACAAATAAAGCACTGCCATTCATTTTCAGGGTGCAGGCTCCACATCTGATGACTCCTGGGAGAACTGGGAGGAACAAGAGGAGGTGGGAGAGCACAGCATCCTTTATGTTACCTCCTAAGGAACACTGCCTTGGTCCCTTCCCACCAGAGCAGCTGTGGAGAATGAAAGGGCACAAAACAAAAAGAATGGAATACAGGAGGAGAAAGAGAGAGAGCAACAAGCAGGTCTAGCTTAGAAAAGAATCTAAAGCCTCCTACAATCAATAGGAAGTCCCTTTAATTGATTGCAATGGGCTTTGAATTAGACCTATATTCTACTTATCAAGTACAGCTGCTGAGAATCAATAATATTTTGACTTGCCCCTCAAACAACAACTACAGTGGTAACTTTTGGCTAAGAAATAGTACAATGAATAGCATTTTAATTCATTAGAGTTTATCCCACTGATACACCCTTCTCCTCAGATTGTAGGGCCAGCTACTGTTTACAAGTGATCATGCAGGCATGAATATCCTACATAAATGAGGCAATAAAGGAAAAACTGTTGTTGTTAGCATTAATTCAGATCAAATATTCATTGATATCTACATTTCTCAGCAAGTATCTCAAGCAGAGATCAATAAATAGTTATTAGTCACTGACCATGTTTCCTGCAGTAAAGAAGAGAATGTCAGCCAGCAGATGGGAGCAGCGAAGTAATCTGGGGAGCTGGAGTTTTGTGCTTGTCTGCCAGCTGATCATTTACCTTCTCTTTGTCTCAGTTGCCACAGCTAGAAAACTATAGATCAAAGAATAATAATAATTTTTTAAAAAAACTATTTTTATAGTCATTCCTTAAAAATACAAATCATTATTTAAAAGTACAAACATGGAGTGCTGCAGGAAAAAAACATCAAAAATGAAAGTTCTTGGTTTGTGAAAATTCTATTTCTTTTGGGCCCAAGTCAGGAAACACAGGACTTTATGAAAAAGGGAAAAAGGGAAAAACAAAATGATTAAGCTTTTCAGACATCTACATGTACCTGATTTGATATTTCTGTGCATTACTGAAGTCTCATTTTACCTTACGTATTTTACCACCTCAACTCACATCTGACAATTTTAACCTTATTCTAACAGAAAAATAAGTATTTAAATTTATTAGCCATTTACAGAGCACAGACAACCACTAATGCTGCTGAACTGCATTAAAGCAAAAAGGTTTCTGTTGCTTTAAAGAAAGTATTCCTCAACCCTCCAAAATAACCTGTGTGTAATGGATAATATAGGATTACTTTTTGGCAGCGTGAATATCCTGTTGCTATTGACTGCAGAGCTACAGTATCCTGACATACTAGTATACAGCTATTGTGAGATAAAGACCACGTTGAAAAACAACCTGATTGCAGTACTGAAAACAGAAAAGGAACTGTCCAGTAATATAAAAATTAAGAGTACAATGGCTGGAACAGTGTCATTTCTAGAATAAGCATTAAAGAATAAAAGCTTTAACTGAAACTAAGAAAATGCTGCAAAATATTCCTTTCTTTTTGGGATACCATTTTTAAGCAAGATGGAAAAAAACGGTTAGAGATGGTTCTGTATATATATTTTGCATTTGTATCACCTGTTGATATCAAGCTGTTGGTATGGTTCTCTTTTTTGTTGTTGTTGTTTTTGTGTGTGTGTGTGTTGTTGTTTTATTATTATTATTTTGTGGGTTTTTTGGAGGGGAGGGAGGATGGTTTGGTTTCTTTTTTCCCCTCTGGCCAGCTTCACATTCATATACTTTTTGAATTTAAGCTAAAAGATTTATTAAAAGAGGGAAAAAAAGCTTCTGGCCTCCACTTTATAAAGGGAATATACGAGTACAACATCAACAGAAAAATATAGATGCTCATCAAAAGCAACCCAAATTCTTCTTTGAATTTCTGTATTAATCTAAAGGAATTTGTCAGGCAGAAACTTTCATTTGACAGTAGAACCAAATCTAATTACTGAAAGAATTATTTTAATGAAACTTGTCTGAAAAGTCTTGGTGAGATACCGTGAACAGTATTTCCCGATGAGAAAGGTTACATTTAATCCTTGTCTCTGCACCAGATTTGCACATACATATTTTTCAGTTTTAATTTCATCCAATGTTCTATTAGGTAATTAGTTGAAAAATACAGCATATAGCCCAAAATATATTTTCAGGTGCACACATTTCATTATAAAGCAACTAAACAAGGATGCTGGAGTGCCTGGAGTGACTGAGAAAACAACTTGCGGTGTTTTTGTGGGTTTGATGCAAAAATACTGTAACTCCCATACAGTAGCCCCCCAAAGAGGGCAAACGTACCCTAGAGAGCCTGCAAGGACCCTGGGGAGATGTGAGAAGCTTGTGCCCTGGTTGTCCCCTGCAAGCAGGTGCATATACTCTCAGTGACCACATTTCACATCTTTTGCTGATAGGTGGGGAAGAGTTGGGCTTTTGGTCATCACTTGGAAGCCACTGAAGGACTCGATGAGACACTGCTCAGATTCAGCATAAAAGGCAAGGTCATTCCTTAAAGATAAAAGTCAATATTTTAAAAGGCAAGTAGGGAGTGCTGCAGATAAAAATGAGGTGCTGTGAGATGCTGAGCCCCTGTATTGTTAGGAAAGAGAGGGACGACCCTTTTGGGATGACATGTCTTATGGACTTTTTTTTAGGCAGGAATGGCCATTTGCTATCATCTCCTTCTCCCCATAATTATTTCCTGCCCCAATAATATATAATTATTTCCTTCCTGTGTTGTAGGAAGAAGTAACAAATGTAAGGTTGCTGATCTCATGTCCCTTTCTAATGTGACAGTGCCTTATCATGATATTCATGTCACCTTTCACCAGCACACATTATAACAAAGTAATTAGTGACCAGTGCTAGAGAATATGTGAAGATGTACAAACATTTATCCCCATTTGATAGGACTGCAGACATACAGCTTTCCTGGCATGGATCAACTCCATACAATAACTGAACTAGTCTTTCAAAGGACTTGTAAGTTGTCCTTCAGGTCTCCTAGTTAATGTAGTGTTCTGAGAGTGTATTAATAACTCCAGTATTTACAGCAGCATGACTCTAGCTGAGAATTAGAAAATAAAACATTTTTGTAAGTACTTGTACAATAGAGTTTGGGACTTAGTGATAAACACATACATAAATTCATCAGATTAAAAATTAACAAACAGATTTCTACAAGTATGATCTAGGGACCACAACATCATCTCCAAAAAGAACTGCTATACTTTTGTTCGGGAGACTTAAGCTCAATTTACAGAGTTGAGCTCCCTTTTTTGATGCTTCAGTGGATGGGGTTTTCAGCAGTCAAAGACTGAAAACAGATTTCATCCAGTTCTTTAGACTATTTCCCCAAGCTCATAAATACTATGTACCAACCTGATTCTTAAAGAATCAGCCCTCATTGCCATGAATGAATAATATTTAGTAAAAGATCTGATCACAAAACCAAATCTACAAAGGATTACTAAAACAACACTCCAACTTGGTGCTGAATACGATGTTCTTTAATATAAGTCCATTTCAACTCCATTTATTCCAGGGTTCTACAGCAGTCGGAATAATCAATGCGGAATTTTCCATGTGATTTACACATTGCTTTTTAAAATGAATTGACTGAAACAAAAAATGTTTATTTCTGCTGCCTCACTTGTTTTCTACAACATATTCTCTTTCTTCTAAAGTGAGAGAACGACCTCTGCTTCAGGAACAATTTTCTGAGACAGAGTGTTTATCAAATGGCTTCTCTGCTTTCATGAAAACAATTTATTTTCACTGAACTCTTCAAGATAATCATCGAAGTCAGGAAGAATGTACAATGACATTTATAATTACATTCAAAAAACAAATATTTTGCTCAAAGAAAGGTTTGGGATTTTTATCTTTTTTTAGAGATAAAAAATATTTTTCTTCCTTCAACATACCTTTTAAAGACATTTTCTCCCTGAAATTACAAAGTGTATTTTCACATGCATGGAAAGAGAAGCCCGGGACAGTAATCTTCTCATAGAAAGGCTACAGTATGCATCTTAAACAATGAAAGCTCTAGCATAATCCTTACAACCAAATTGCCTTCCCTGCCCCACTCTTAGGAAATAATCTGCAGACAAATGACAGGGATAGCAGGGGGATTCGTGACCTTGCAGAGCCTCCTCCAAACTCCCCCCCCCACGCCCAATCTTGCAAAATGGACAAAACAATTGTCCCGTGGAATGGCACGTTCACCTCTCCAGCTTTCCTCCCACATTTTCCCCTTCCTCAGGGGGAGTTTCTTAAGCCCCAGAGCTCTCCGCAGAGCCTGTGGACACCGGGCACAGTGCCCCCCCCCCATCTCTGGGGAAACAGATCTTGCTAAAAAAGCTCCCTCTGTTTCCTTTGTGGATTCAGCCCTGGTCCCATTTTCAACTACCAACAACAAAAGCTCAGTCATGCCAGACAATTACTGCTTCCTGCTATATTCTCAACTGGCACTGAAATCAAGGTAGTCCATAATCTATCTCATCTTTCAGGACAAAGCAGCCACGAGTTTATCTCTACAGGCCCTGTATTTTCTAATGCCAAATCAGTAACTACCTATGCAAAAGCTGCCTATGAATATATTTAGGGTTTCTGTTTGGGAAACATGGCTCTTACTGGATTAAAAAGACATATTACTTTCACACCAGTAGAATGCCCTTTAGTTTGTGGGAATTCATTTTAGAATTAAAAATTTAAGGTCTGGTTTATTCTTTGTCAGTCAAACGTCGCAGCTTTTCATTATTCCGTTTTTCAGAGTTAGTTCTCATCATAAAGATTCTCTGATAAAGTTCTCCTCTGGAGACGTACTCTTTTTGTAGGCTCAGCTAGTGAAGAAATATCATTCATTTGTAATACTCATCAAAGAGAAGTGAAAAAAATTCAAAAGCAGCTGAAAAGAGATTGTGTTTCACTAATATACACCAAGGCTTTATTTAAAATATACAATGTTAAATTTGATCAAATATCAACCCACTATTCAGAGTGAAATAATCTCTTTTAATTTGCATGTATCTGTGTGTGCCAAAGAGAAGCGTGTTTGCTTTCAAGCAGGTGCACATCCTGCTATGACTAAATCTCTAACTCATCAAATTGCTTTACCAGTGTGGGACATGCCCTTTTTTCTGGAACAGCTTCAAGCATTTTCCCCAGCATTTCAGCCACCTGTTTACTGAGTTCATACTCTAAAGGAGATGCATGCAATTAGAAACAAGGAAATGAAAATAAATGACCTTGTTTGTTATAAATAACAAAGAGACTCAGCAAAATTAATGCAGTGAAGCCTGACCTTCTGACCTGAAAGAAAGAATCACCTCATTCCTTTGTAGCAGGCTCACAATGCGCCAGCACCAGGCATTGTTATGCAGCTTTGCCTCTTTTGATGGATTTTAAAGGAGTATATTCTAAATATTAAATGTTTTACAAGTTAGATTAGGAAATTTGCATTAAAAAGCATGTTGAAACAAAGTCAAGAGAGTGATGATAAAGATTATCACCGCTTTATTTAAAGAGCACAGGTAAGTCATGGGTGTGTTAGTTCACTATATTACAGCTTTTCCACTGGAAAAAAAAAAAAGGAATTCCAGGTACTAAAGAGACATGGAAAATGTCTTCTTCGGTGTTCAGTGAAGTGATCAGGAAGAAAGCTTTTAATTACCCAACTCCAAGACAAGGAAGCATTTTTCCTTTGTAAAACCTTTGTGCTATGATGATCTGACTTGAGAAAAAAGTAATGTACTTCCACAACTACTACAGGAAAAAAAAAAATCATTCTGCTTTGATTAGGCAAGCAGAAATACCTTCTTTTGTACAAGGTCTACTGAATAACATTTTTAGGGCTACATTTTCACTTTTGAATGATTCGTGTCATTGTGGAACAGTGTCCAGCTGTAATGGAGGTTAAGGTGTTAGAAATTTGTTTCGCTGCTTGTCTTTGGAGGTAATGAGAACATACAGTTGTTTTTGTGGCAGTCCTCACAAAAAGAACCGTGTGTAATTATAGTGCTGGTTCCCATCTTGTCACTCTCTAAAACAAGTCTGTTATTAATGATGCAACTCAGAACCGTTGCAGAAATGAAAGGATAACACATTTGCATCTCACTGAAAGCAGTGCCCACAGCAGGTATTGTTTGACAAGGATTTTTCCAAAACTTGTTTGCCTTTTTTTTTTTCCCTTCTCTCACTTTCCACGACATCCATCCAGCTGCTGACGCACGCTGCAAGACCCTTCATGCCAATTAGGGCCTCAGCTCTGCAAATGTCCCTTCTGCTCCCAGCAAAGTGCGTGGGGCAGGGGGCCAAGGAGGGCAGCACTGCCTGCAGTACCTGCAGGGAGAAGGGCACGTCCATGTCCCTGCAGCACCGAGGGCTGCTGGTGTCATGGGACAGCACAGGGAAGGCAGGCAAAAATGTCGGAGAGGTACGGTGAGGTCAGTCTCTTCCACCAGGCCAGCAATGGGAGTGTGTTAATGTGGACTCCATGCTGCAAGGGTGGAGCAGCTCATTTCCTCCCAGCCCTCTCAGCCATTCCCCTGGATTACAAAGAAGAGGCTCTATATGCCATGGAGCAACTCCACACCTGTACCGATTCAGCAGCTCACCTGTTCCCATACTTCTACAGTAAAAGGTTGACCTGAATGTATAATTTCCAGCCAAAAAATAGTTGATGAACACTGCCTCACTTTGTGCTCATGAAGTGTCATGAACAGCTTGTTGTTTTTTTAAAGGTATGGATTATTAAAACTAAATGGCCCACATGGCTGAAGGTAGGGATATGCACAAATGTTTGATTGCATCAGGGCACTTACGAGTATTGTCTCCTCAATAAACCTGGACCTGCCCCCATGGATCGAAACCAGACCACTCACATTTCTAAACCCTGACCCGTGAGGCCCTGCGTGACAAGCCAGGCTTGAGGAGGACCTGCACACCAGCCCTGAGAGCTGGTGGAAGCCAGAAGAAATTCTGATTTGTGGAGCCTGGAGCCCCCACCTCATGGGCTAGCACACATGGGCCTGCAAGTGGAGCAGGGTTGTGGCTCTGTCCCAGCCACCAGCACACGTGCACAAGGATGGTGAGAGCAAAGCTGGGGATCCATTAACGTGGCTCGTGCTGAAGGTATGAGACCTTGCTGGCCTATAAATTGTGAATATTCATATGACTGTCTATCATGAAAAGCCTAGACTGGGTTCCTTTCATTGGCTTTTAATGACTTCAGCAGTCACCTCCTCTTTGTGAGGGATAAGTGGAAACAATCGACTGTCTTCTGCAAAGTCTCACGTTTAGCCATTCAGAATAAACTCTAGATGAATATTCTCCAACAAGCAGCTTTAAATTTACATGTTTAGTATCTGTCCTCAAACTTACTCATTGAAGCATTTGTGGAAATTGAGCTTAAAAAGCATTTCATTCCTGGCAGAACAAATTCAGGGCTCTTAGGAGAAGTCTATTAGCTCCCCCACATTTGCTTTATTACAATCTCAATATATGATGATTTAAACAAGTAAAATAATATTGTAAATACTATATTGTTATGTATTTATTCAAGACAAAGCTCCACGATACCTGCAAACTGCCTGAAAGATCAGTGAGTAGAACTGTTAGAAAAAGTGGAATGAAGAATTTCCTTTTTTTTTTTTTAATTTGAATTTAAACAATTACCAGAAAACTGATACTGCACTAATTAATAATTCACTAAGACCATAGTAGCTACAAGAAGCTGCAGAGCATTCTGGACTGAAACTCTGCCTCCAGCCACCTCCATCTGAAACCGAACATTCACCTCCCTACAGCATGCTGCCAACAGAAAGCCAGACTGCCCTTACAGGGACATCCGGTGGCTAAATGCACACAGATACTCTGCCACACTGCCTACCACGTGCAAGGCTGTGCATCTGCTCAGCCAGGCTTTGGTAGGCTTTCCTGAACCCACACCACAGTGGTTCAGTCTCACAGAGTCTTATAAAAACTATCCAGTCTATCACAGGCTAAGGAGAGTGATTTGAGTGTCCCTGATGCCAGCAGCACAGGACAAAACGATTTCCATTATTTTCGGGCCATATAGATCCCGAAGGCTAAACCCAATAACTTCAGTGCCACCTTGGTATTATTTACAGAAGAATAACAATGTTAGTCCAACTAAATAAATTTCCCCCACTAGTGGAAAACTTGCACGGGCTATTTAGAGATGGCAGGCAGCAGAAGAGAGCAAAGTCATTTTCCATGTCACACATGAGCAGTGTGATCTGGCTCAGCAGCTCTAGCCAGTTTTGCACTGGGCTATGCTCTTGCCTGTGCTTTAGAACCAGGCTTCACCCAATACAACTGAGTACATACATTTTTTCTCTTCTGCAAGCTTCCCAGATTTGTGCTGCCTTCTTCAGCTATCACCCTTATTTTAGACAAATTACTCCCATCCTATACCCGCAGACAAGCTCACTGCAGATTATGCAAGCACCAAAACCATGTTAAACGTGCGGTTCAGACATGCAAGCTGGTTGTGCAAGCACAGCTCTTGCTCTGCACCACTTACTTGAATGTCCTTGCATTACATTGGTGAGACACCTCGTTGCTCGGAAGAGTGGTCTGGCTTTTCTGTAACAGTAAACTGAATATTAAGGCAGGCAAAGAACACAACAGTATTACATCCAAGAATCAATGCTAGTCATGATCAGCATGCATACATGGAGATATGCAAATAAAAACAGCATTCCAAACGGTTGGAAATGATTAGCGTCCAAAATGAGTGATATTATAAACTTGGTTTAAAAAGCAGCAATTTTCAGGAGCATTAGTTTGCATGAATTAGATGCATAAATGCCTTTCAAATGTATCTGAAGTCACGTCCCCCAGGAAAAACATTGCATACTTTTACTACTTCTTTGCTTCAACTACACAGGAAAGGTAGCATCCTGCACTGGAGCAGGAGAGCACGTACTTGTTTCACAAGCATACAGGAGGCACATGTTGACCAAGAAAATAGTTCTGGAGAACAGAGTTCCTACACACAAACTGGGGCTCAACCGATTGCAGCCCTTGCAATTAAGTATTAAAGGTGCCATACTGACAAAGTTACCACCACTAGTATTAGGGAAATGCTAAGAATTAACAAAAGTTTCCTTCTTTCCTCTGGTTCCCATCCGAGGAGAGGGTAAGCAATACCACAAACAGTTCAAGAGGACAAAGACAGTGTCAGGGCCAGTGTCCCCTGGCTCAGCACGGCGGCCCTTACCAGCCACAGCCGCTGCCGAGCACACAATGATTTTGCATTGAAACGCTAAACCAGCCATGCTGTGGCCTGAACAACCACAACTCTAACTCGCTCCTTCATTAAATGCTTTGCCATTCCTTGAGAAGGAGAGGTTTTATAGAAAATCACATTGTAGTGTATTCCATCGGTAAACAATATCTTATATATATTAAACTGGTTTATAGTAGTCATCTGTTCTTTTCAAGATGTGACAGGACTTTGAATTATTTGCTCTATCAGCTACTGCTATAGTAAATTCCCCAGTTATGCTGTGCATGGCAGACTTGCGGAAACACCCTTGACAATGAAGCGAGCAGAGAACTCATACATGATGGAATCCACTAAGCAGACTATTTTTGGGGGACAGTTGGGCCTCAACAAACAATCCTTTCTTCTCATTCTATAGAGGAGCTGCACTGGGGCCTACTTTGGCCATTAGTCTCAGGAAAGCCTTTGTTGAACATATAGCTGCTTCTCACATTGAAAGAATAAATCACATTCTTATTCTGGGTATGTCTTCGCTGCATTCACTGATGTGAATGTTGTTCCATGGCTGAAAAACTGGGTAAACAGCTTGCCCTGTGCCGGCTCTGTGCTGCTGTGGCTACATTACTGGCTGAGCAACCTAATTTAAAGCCAGCTTGGATGTGCTTGTAAGAGTGGCAGCCCCTGGGATAGAGCTGCACTGCAGGCAGCATACCCCTCTTTTCAGGAATATTTAGTTCTTCAGGCTGGATTCCCAGGATTTGAACCAATTTGGGGCCCACTTTGCCTGAGAAGGAAGAGGAGGGAGAATCCTATCTTTTCTGTGAGTTTAGTGGAGCAGAACCCAGTCCACGCATGCTTCAGGAATGGCTTTGAGTCTATGTTTTTCATTTTGTTTTGTTTTCTAGGGTTATGCACATTTATTTCATTTTTCAGGCAAGCATACTAGAAGCACAAGTCCTGAGTACTGGATGCCCCTCCCTCTAACATTTAAAACCAACAGTAATCATTGCTCCAAACTACATCAATGTAAAGCAATTCAATATTAATTCATCTTTACAACAACATGCCACCCTTCACGCTTCAATTTGTTTTGTAATTTGCTATTAACTTACATTTTTGCCCATCTTCATATCCTCAAGGACAAGAAAAATGGAAGATCCAGGTTTCAGCAGACCATAGGGACCTCTGCTGACAGCTTCTATGCCAACGGTCATTTTAGGATGAACAGAAGTGGTCTTCCACGATACCTGAGCTTCAGTTATTCAAGAGCAAGATTTCTAATAAACTGAAACTGATGATCCATTGTCAGTCTGGTGGAAAGGCTCCCATTGCCAGGCAAGATGCTACAGCTTCATCTGAGCTTCTGAGCATCTCCTAAGTGTAACAACAAATACCGCACAGGTCAGTCTGTGGCAAATACAGACAGAATTCTCCATTTTGTCATTTAAACAGGAGTTTGTCTGTTGCTCTTATATAATTAATATATGTCTCCCTTTTTACTTCAAATCTCAGTCAGTACTTTTCCAATAAGGACTGTGCTATCAAAGAGAACAACAGCTGAAGCAAAGTGTTAAACAGGACGGCTCTCAGGAAGCACCCCTCTCTGAAGTGCTTGCACATTTTTTCCTCAGAGCTACAACAGGCAAATTCCTGGGTTGTGTTTTAGTGGGTGTGTGCATTTGTGTACTTGTCTGCACAGATGTGTGACTGAAAACAAAATTAAAAAAGAACAAATAAATAATCTGATGACCCAGACATCACATAATCCCTTTTGCTATAAATGTTTTCAAGCAGGGTAGATAGTAGCTGCAAAAAGCCATTTTTACTCCCTCTTTCCACACAACACATTTGCGTGGCTAGTGAATTTGTGGCAGGAAAATGTCCAAAATCCAGAATTATGACCACCTTTAAATTAAAATTCCTATTCCAAAGTTTTTCTCCCTTCTTTTACTAATTCTTAAAATAGAGCTGTACTGCAAATACATATATACATGCATAATTACAAAGATAACAGCTCACTGGAACTGCAAATGTTAAAAGTCATTATATTTAAAATGTAGGTACCTTAAACCTTTAAAGTATTGCTTCAATTATTTCTTCCTCTTGCTGTCATTAGTGAATTATTTTATATCTGTACTTGTTCTCTGTTTGTGTAAGAAATTCCAAATAAATATTTTTGTCATCCATTTCTTATTTCACACTCCCTTGTTCTTGCATCTCAGAAGAGTTCAAGTAGCCTGGTAGCATTTATTCTGCCTGTTCCTTTCAGAATTATCTTTGACTCAGTGAGATGACCTCTTAATTTACAGACCTGCTTTCTCTAACTTCAGCAAACAACAAAGGTCTCTCTGCCCTTGTATCATACTAGTATCAGTTTTGAACCTTGGCTGTTTGTACAATTTATTATTTTTATATTTTAACAACTAGAATAGGAGACTGGTCTCTTGAGCATTATCACAATACTGTCATCTCTCAATGATACCAAACTATAAAAGAGGTGAAGCCTCTTTATTTGCATTTCACAATTTGCCCTGATTCTACATTATTTGTTTTTATTGTTGTTGAGAATTATTCAGCCTTACATCTGCCAGTTGGTTTGTCTGGTCTCCGAAAATATATTTTATACTTTCTTTACTTAATTGTGAGGTCATGGTCTTTTCTGTTCTCTAAAGTACTGTTCAGCATGTCTTCTTTCAGCTTCTGAAAATTACTCATAAAAAAAAAAGTCATTGTACATATCTTTGTGTTCTCTCTTAGGGAAGATTAACATGTATTGACTATATGGAAAACTGTATGGGATGATAGGATATTTATTAGTTAACAGTTTATACAATCCAAAATTGGCTTTACAGAAACTGCATATGTCTGATTTTTTTTCTTTATTTACAATGGAAGAATTTGGGCTAGATTATGTATGGCACAATGAACACAATGAACACAAGCACTAGCAAAGCACTGGGTGATCTTCTTTGGCAGAATCTTTCTCCTTTTGGACTGCTTGACATGTTAAATTTGTCATTAAATATTCTACTTAGAAACAATGAGGATGTGTCCTCTCCCTCAATACACCTCTGCACCAGCCTTAACTCAGTCCCATTTTTGTGCCCTTCTCTCTACAACAAACTAGGAAAAAGCACATAGTGCACAAGGATAATGGAAACTGCGTTGTCCAAAACTGAGGAGGCATAACTATGCTCTCGTAACCACAAACTATATGAAACACATCATGACTTAAAATCTGCCAAGAATTAGACGACTTCAACTGTATTTCAAGTCATCAGGCATTTCTAGCAAGCCGCTATTTCCCATGACGTTCAGCATCTTCATGTCTCCACCTGCATGTTTTAACTTCTCCCAGAAATCTGAGTTGATCTTCTAATGTCCTGGATTTTGTCAGTATTCAGAAACTACAATAACTCCTTATTCTTTTTCTGTTTCTGTGTCTCCTTTATTTGTATTATCCTTATCTTCGTTGAGAAAACTGAGTCAAAATGTTTAACATCTGAAATACATTTCTGTAAGTTACCTTTGTTATGTTTGAAACTCTGCTGCTTTCTCAGTTGACCTTGTTTCTTTTTGTATTCAGAAAATCTTTTATCTTACCCCTTTGCACAGACTTATTTTGTACCTTTTTGCTTACACTTCACTTTGTTCTCTAATCTTTCAATCTTCCCAACCAGCTTTATTTTACAGATGATTGATACACGCACTTCAACAGTCTCAACTGCTCTTTTATTTATCCCAAATAAATATCTTTGGTATACCAGGTATAATTCTCCAGCTACAAAACTTTATATTTGAATACTCCAATTTTATTTTCCCATATATACCTTTCCATGATCCTCTTGCTTTATATAGCTTTTCTTTCTTCATGCAATTTTTGATTTAATTATAAATCTAACTTGGTTATAACACCTCATATCAATATATTTTCCCATTCTTACATCTCCAGTCATGCTATATTTATTATGCACATTTATGATGAGGATTGTTTCCTTTTTAGTTTATCCTTTTAAATTGTGTAAAGAAACAATATTACAGTGTTCAGTTTGTGATTTGGGCTACACACCCAGACTGAATTAAAGCCAGATGGAATGGCAATTCAGGTATGTTGTGTGTTTAAAGTTCTCTGTGTGAAAGAAAAAGAAATCTATAATGCTACCCTCAGGATTTCAGGCAGTGATATTCCAAGTCTGAAAGCGAGGGAATAAGGAAACTGAAAAAGGATACACACCACTGACCAATCAATTGAAAAGTACGATAAATGGAAAACAGAAACCTCCCTGGATTTGCCTTGTGGGCTGATAGCAGTGGCTCTGTATAAAAAGAGAGAGCACTTAAGATCCACTTTCTACTTGAGGCATATAAATTAGTTTTTCTGAAGACATAACCCACTGCAGCAAATTCCAAGGTGGTATAAAAAAAACCAACACTGCTCCCCAAGAGGAAGGCTGAATGATGCACCATCTTCCAAGCATCCCATGTCTTCTCACTCAGGCAAAGCCTGTCATTGGGAAACTCGTAAGTGACTGAGGTGCACCAGCCTTTATTGCAAAACTGAACCTCACTGAGGACAACTGCAACCTTTATAAATAACTTTTTGGTTAGTCCTCTGCTTTCTGCTCCTATCTGTGTGAAAGAAACCCGCCCATAGGCTTTTGGACTTCTAATTTGGATTTCTCTTTTGCAGCTCTGCTTAAGGTGTAAACCAGCCATTCTCCTAAGCAAATGGCTCAAGCAGCCTGTGTGGATCCTAGAAATCTCCTCAAGTCAAGCCTGTTATCAGGTCTTCTGCCTCTGCAGGCAGCCTGGACCACTCTGTGCTCACTGGCAGTATCCTCCATCCAGACCAACGTGCACATTTAACCTCAGCACATCTTCTCTCAAATACTAATCATGTGATTATTTTCAGCAGGATCCCTTGCACAATGAAGATCACAGGAGGCTCTGCAGACTCAGTCCTAAAGGACTCTCCTCTACAATGCTTTTCTCAAACAAGTTGAATTTATTTTGCAAACCCACAACTCACTTTTTTAGTACAGGGACACTTCAGTCCATAAAAGTAAATAGGCAAATATTAAGTGAGGTGACTCAAACATTTACGCAAGCAAAACCACTCTTATTTTGTCAGAAAACAAAGTTCACTGTTGGCAGAGTTTTATAAGCCATCACACTTCACTTTGTTTTTCCACTTCTTTTTCACAACCCAAACTTGAAAGGCAAGGAAACCTTGGTGACTGCTGAGGTCGCATGCAGCTGCTCAAGACTGTCCCACAGCTCTCAGGACTTCATTTGGTCAGGACATATGGAAGCCAACTCCTCAGCACCTCAGCAGGTACCGGTGGCAACAGGAAGCAAGGCATGTTGCATGTTGGGCACGTGCTTGGAATAAAGAGAAGGTCAAACAAAGCCAAGCCTTTTTTTTTTTTCTAGGTAGATTACACACAAATGATACTACTCTGTTTCTTACATGACCCCAATATATTTTAAAATGTAAAAAAGAGATCCTGCAGTAATTTTACTTATATTACAGACATTGAAAAGTTCTACCTCCATAGCTGAGTCACGCCATTATTTTTTCACTATTTAGGTCAATTGCTACCAGGTTTCTCAGCAGCTGGAAAGAGACAATGGAAAGTTAAATTCTAATGAACCGGACAAGCATCTTCCCTTAAAATAATGCAAGAATTATAAGGGAACTATACAAAAACTACTTAATTTTAATGAAAGATATATGTCAATAAATCTAGTTTTACTGAAAAGCTGAGCTGTTTTAACTTGTGACTCTTGCTCTTTTTGTGCACAATTTAAGCGATAGAACTTGATAGAGAAGGCACTGAATGGAGACTAGAAGCAGATAGCTCTATTCCAAAATGAGGCATGTAAAGGTTGTACAAACATTTAGTGGATAGTGCCCTAATTTATTATAGAATGGGATTCATATACTTACACAGTAAAAAGCTCGGATTAGGCACACAACATAATTTCCATTATGTTAATGTTGCTTTAAAATATATTGCACGGAGTGCTGCAACAATCAAATTATCAATTATAATGTCTACTCAGAGTAGAAAAGTGTTGCAAACAGAGGGCTGATTACTGCTTCAGTACTTCCAATCTGCATACTCATTGTTTAGTACAGGGAAAACAAATTATCTTGTGTTGGCCCTAGTTCAAATTTAATTAAATGAGTGCAAAGCAATTATAATAAAGTACAATAGTATAGTAATGAAAGGAAAATAACTCATTAACCTATTAATCTTTATTTATGTTCCTCTCAAATAAGTATGTAATTTCTTTATCACTGCATCCCATAAGAAATAGCAGGCTCTCACTGCTCATGGCCTGCTTTAGTGGGGCTTATTTTGCTAAAGATCATTGTATGACTTCACTGTTACTATTTATATAGATTTTATTTAATGTGTCTGATTTTTCTCCTCTCCCTTACACAGTATATTTTAAAACCCTTTCCCACATATCTGTGATGTAGATTATAAACCTGTTCACACCCCTCTTTTCTTTTAACACTTGTCAGTTCTGAAAGGTAAACCTCTCTAGGAGCATTGGTATGCTTCTGTCATTGCGTAAGGGAGGGAGCGCTCCCAGAACATCTGCTATAAAAGACAGTCGTACATTAAGACATAAGATGAAAGCATATTATTTTTTAAGAAGACCTGACACAGCTATTGCTTTATGATCTTTATGGGTTTAACAACATACCCCATATTTTAAAATGTGCTTTTCTAGGTCCTCATTCCAAGTTTTATCTAGGTTGCTGGCTTGTTGTCTTATTCTGGAAAATCTTAAGTTTGAGGAAAAACAATACTTTTAGACTATTAGTCAAATATTGCAATATGGTGCACCAGGACTGCAGTATGCTAGCTATCGTTATTACCTTCTCTCTCCAAACCTGGTTTTGTTTTCATTGACATCTTACATTCTCGTGTGTACATTTAATGTCACACACCAGTGCTTAGCTTATTGCAGCCAGCCAGGGTTGACTCTGTCCTTTCACTAAGCTGAGCCACACAAAAGAAAAACAACAACAAAAACACCAACCAAAGCTAAGCACTAAGGAAGCAGCAAGATTATGAGCAAAAACATGCTTCAAAAATTGTCACCAAATGCGATTTTCTTTTTTTTTTTTCTTTTTTCTTTTTTTTTTTTTTAAGGGTGAGGAAACTATTAACATAACCACTACAATTTTCTCTACTAAATAAGATGAAGTCAAGGTGATACTGCACCACAAGCAGTAACCTAATGTTTTCCTGGTGAGCAGGCAAAATTGTTAACTGCTATGTAAACCATAAGAAAATTAAATTAGAAGAACTACAGTTTTAAAATATAACCTCCGCTTCCGCACATACAAATGTAATTACTGGCACTTACAGAAGACCAGAGGTACCTGTGTAAAACATGATGAACAAATCTACTGTACTGAATACACACAAAGGGTGGATGAGGGCTCCGTCTGAAAACAGGGAAATAAAACCTTCACAAAAGAGTTTGCAAAGTCAGATATCCCAAGGCTTTTTCCTTTCCACATACAGACCCTGTGCAGGCAGGGTCCAATCTTCCTGCCTTATAAGATTCTAGCAGAATAGCTTCCAAAAAGTTATTAACAGATTCTCTGAGAGGATTGTAGAGGTGCAAATTTACAGCTCAGATGGCTGAGAAACATACAAGTTCACCATATCTTTCTTCTTCACACATAGCAAAAAACTTCTGCCTTGTAGAGTATATTTCTGGTTTCACAATCTGCTGCTGAGAACTCTGTTAGCAAGAAATGGAACTCTTTAATCTTAATGACACTTAATGAATCACTCTATTCTTTGCACATTTTTAACACTCAGTTCTTTATTTCACACTTATTGCTCAATTCTTGCTTTTATATTATCGCAGTACTGGTACTGCTTTAATACAGCTCTGTGCAGAGCTGTGCGTGGATCTATTGTATTGTGCGGCACAAACGACATTGTTCGTCGTGACATTGCTGCTGACCTGTTGGAAGGAGCAATCAAGAAGTGCAAAGCCATCACCAATAGGTGGCACATTCGCATTTAGCAGAGAATAGTGCCACAGTTCTTTTTGTTTGTTTGTTTTTATTTGGTTGTTTGCTTTTACAATGATTCATGTTTTAATTACAGTATTTCAACATGTGAAGTAACTAAATCATTAAAAAGAGGGAGAAAGCAAAAAAAAAAAATCTGCCATGCGCAATCATCGAAAACTCATGCAAACTGTCATCTTATTTGGTCCAGAGTTAAATACTTGTCATCGAGCTAAATTAATGTTTATCCTCTGTGTAGAGCAACCACTAGAGGGGAGTTTGACACTCGTGTTGCAAGTTCATAACTAGATGCTATACTGCAGGGAAATGTATAAGAACAGAAATCCACAGAAATTTAAAAAGACTATCATGCCAAACCCACAAATTCTCACCATCTTTCCAGATTACTGAGTGAAATGATTTCTGACTTAATAATAATAAATCCTGCTGCCAGTTGAACTGACTTCATCCAGTTTCCTGATACATAAAGTGGAAAAATGAAGCTGCAGTGAGCTGAAGAGAAGAACGTGAAGCATGCTCAATAATGAAGACAAATACAAACTGAAATTGCCTGAGACTGGGCTGGACTTCACAGTCACTGGATTTCTGCAAGCTATGGGACACTTAACAGAGAAAGAATCTTTCTCTCTCTCCTGCCTGCAAATCACTGGCCTAACATGGTATTCTGTGCAAATACGCAACTTGAAAATATATAACAATGTCTGCTATCTGCACCTAAAATGTAAACCTAACTGTCCTTGATATTTCCTCCTATGTGTGTCTCAGCTTTATTTAAAGTGAATTCCCACTGTACCATGCACTGCAGAGAGTGACAAGGTCAGATTTTCAAAAAGCACCAGTCTCCCTGCACAGCGGGTACAACGCACACCACGGGTGAAGCTTTCCTTTAATGCAGACAGACACAGCTTCACTCAAGTCAGCTTACACCTGCAAAAGATTTGGCCACATCTATGTAAATCAAACAAACCCTGCCTGAACATCAGACTTGTTGCAGAATTCTTGGCTGCGGTGGGAATTAGGACACAACTCCCTGAGTACTTGGGCACAGGGAGGAACAACCAACGCATGAGGACCTCTCCGTTTTTGATCCCCTACACCTACTATTTAAGCCAGAAGGAAAACTTCAAGTCTAACTGATTCATCCGATTAATCATATGCAATCTCTTAACTTGAGATTTTGCATCACAGCACATGGAGTTCATTTCATAAATAAATAAATAAACAAATAAATAAATAAATAAACTCTGCAACTTTCTTGAAATTGTACTTTGTATGTCTGTGGATATTTTTAGGTCCAGGCATATATCTGTCACAAGTAGGATATACATTTGTGTGTGTGTGTGTATACACAGACATTATTTTTTTTCATAACTGGGTCTCAGATGTACTTCTACTGATCTTCAGAATAATGGAACAGTACAGATTCAAAATAATAAAAAGAATAATGTATCTTCTAGAAGAAAGAAGTGAATACAGTGTACATTGCTTGTCACAAAGAATGTATTTAATATATGTTCTTATTTATAGCATCAAATGTTTTTGACAGAAATAAGGATAGTAAAAAGTCAATAAACATGAGACAGACAAGAAACAAAACTACTCAATTTAAATCAAACAGTATTTAAAGGGACACTGATCACGTAAGAATATATAAAATATATATTTACAAGTTAAAACTGTCACAACATTCCTGTTGTGTGCCATAACATACTGTTCACCTAATTTACTCTAACACCTACCAGGGAAAATCAGGAGTTATTCCACTGACAACAATGGAATTTTTCTGGCATACTATTGACGAAAGTAGAGAATTTGACCCTGTATCTGAAAACCTTCCATTAAAGAAATAATTAGTGTACACAGGTGTTGTTTTTCCCTAGTAATTGATGTGGAAGCCTAACCAGTTCTAAAGGCTGGCCATTTGCTTGACAGACAGGAATTTATTTTCCTCAGTAATGAGCACAATTTCATATGGATGGGCTTTTTTTTTTTTCTCCACAAAATAGAAAGACAATCTACTCTGCAGCACTCAATCTTTCTCACGACAAAACCTCAAACAGCCCCCAAAAGATCTTCTGCGACCCCACTGAGTTTATGCAGGTACTACAACCAGCCCTACTGCAAGGCACTGCCTCGAGCACTGGAAAGCACACATTCTGGGGATTTGGCAGTGTGCTAAGGATGCCAATTTCTTGGAGTCTACTGCCCTTGGTGTTCATACCTGAAAGCAACCCACAAATATCCCAGATCAGGCACAAGAAACCAGAAGGCGAAACAACCAAAGGGCATTTCTTCATGGTTAAGGCTGAAGAATGAAAACATTTTGCACACCAGCTCTCCCTCACAGGTATGATGCACTTCAGGATGATGAGAGATGGAACATGATGCCTGGTGATGGATGGAGCAACCTTACAGAAGCGATCATGCTTTGGCCTGCAGCTCTTGCAGCACAGGGATGAGCACTTTCGTCCATCATAAGAATTATCCTGTGTAGATTAACTCACAGTACCAATATTGTCTACTATCAAATAAGATTTAAAGATCACAGTGTATTAATTGATCGTGCAATGACTATGAGTCTGCAGTTAAACAGTTACTCACAGAAGGCTTAAAACGATCCTAAAATATTTCATGAAAATAGTTAAAGAGCCACGTCAATGCTTCCATAAATGTGCTGGCAACCCTTCAACTGGAATTTTCTACAGGTTGCTTTCTGTTCAATATCCTGCATATTGAACAGGTTCAGACGTGATAATAGGATGGACATGGAGACCTAATCTTACAAGGACTGCTTAAGAATTTTCCAGCCTTGCAAAACAAGTAACTCTAGAGAAAAAAACCTTAAAGTCACTATTTACAAAGTGTGATTCATCTGTTTAATGGTGACAGATAATTCAGTATGTAGTCCAGATGGTAGCACAGCTAACAAATCTAGCCTGGCTTTTTGATGCTATGGACAGGCTGTCTGACTGGCTCACACCGAGATAGATAGATAGATTGACAGACAGACAGACAATGACCTTCTCTTCTTGATATAGTTTTGCTGGTAATACACACTTCAGAATAAAACACACAGGTATGCACAGACCTTAATAATCTACAGAACTAGCACAGGAGTGACCTGAAAACATATGCAAGCTTTTATTTTAAGTTTACAAATTCATATGTTTCCATTGTCCCTTTAGGAAAGAAAAGGGCAAGGCCAGAGCTTGAAAACCTATTCAATAATAGATCTTACGCTCTAAACTAGAGGAGGACAATTCTGGGCCAGCACAGTGATTTGCCAACAGCTGGTACATGTACTTTGTAGTACTACAAGCTTTTGGCAAAGAAACTCAACCGACTCTGGATTCTATTCCCAGTGCTGCCTTTCCCCAACTTTTAACCCAGGGCAATTTACCTAACTTCTGTCTGTTCCTGGTTAGCCATCTGGTAAATAGATAACATAATTGCATCCTTTATAGGCTCATTGTGAGGTGTAATTATTGAATGTCTTTAAGATAAGTCAGGGTTCTTGGTGAGGTCTTGTGCAATCCATTAATAAATAATAATGGGGGGATGGAGAGGAGGGGAGCATAAAGCTGAATTGTTGCATAGGAGAAACGTTAGCCCAACTGAGGCAGAAGAAATACAGGAAAGCAATTAGTTGACATGATCTGGAAAGCAAGGGGGTGAAATCACTCGATTACCTGCACTAGAAAACACATAGAGGGAGAACAGGCTAAGTTGAAATGACAAAAAAGTAAACTTGGACAAATGGGAAAAGACAGACCTGGCAAAACAGAGTAAGTTATGTCTCGCTGGAGAGGTGTTGAGGTTGGAGTGAGCCAGGAAGCTTAAAGTGACTGGAAGGAGAGCTCTGAGCTTTACAATTCACGTTGCTTTCTGTTCCCGTTTGCTCATTTCTTTGCAGCGTAGCTTACAGAGATTCTAATGGATGACACTGCCACAGGGCATGTGCCCTCTTCTATCTCGTCTCAAGTGGGTGGCACCTCAGGGAGTTGACAGCTTCTCCTGAACGTGTGGCATTTCTGGGACAGACATCTGCACAGACATCTCCCTTACAGCCTAAGGGAAGCGGCACTGACTCCCTTCACCAGCCTGATCATTTGCAAATTGCATCACAGGAACTACTTTCACTTCCTAAGCATAATTGCCCTAAGTGATCCATTGATTGCTATCTGACACTTAGCTTCTCTGCTCTCATTTCCCAGATGTTTCTGGTTTTGTCATCACTCTTACCCCCATTTTATCAGAGATGTGACAACACATATTGAAAGAACGTGGCCATACTCAAAGAACTATATCAGATAAGTACAAATTAGAATCATGGCGTTTAAATAGGGTTATCAGTAATTTAATAATTTGCAAATGAAACACAATTAGCTTATTGTTTATTCAAGTTCTCATCAGAAAAGTTGATTTGTATACTGGATTACTTCATTGCCAAGGCCATGCACTTTAGTTGGCGTGGCAGCAAACAAACTCTTTTCCCCTCACATTTTAACTTCTTTTTTTTTTATTATTTTTTTATTTTTAAAAATGGCTATTTGTTTAAAGAATGTTTTGTTCTATAAGTTGTTGTTTGAATTGGAGATCTTTGGATAAAATTAGATCTATAAAACCACCAACCTTATCTTCTCCTTGTTTCAAGTAGATTTAAATTATTGCCTCATTCTTCTACAAATATGGTGAACATCCATTGGAGCACTCACTGGATTCAGTTCTCCAACTCTTGTTTACATTTAGTATTGTAAAACAAAGGCACCAATGTGAACAGGATGAGTTAGTCTGCACACCAGGAACTCAAAGATTAAAAAAAAAAAAAAAACCTTTTTCTGTAATTAAGCCATACCATGGATCTAGCTCTCTAATTTTTATTTTTATTTTTAGAAATCATCTTGTTTCTGATCTTCTCTGAAGTAGTACATTATGTAGGCAGAGTATCTTTATGGCAAGAAAATTGAGAGATGGGAAGAGAAAGTCCACAAAACCCAGTGTTACACTAATATTTTACTATGGTATTCCTCCTGTACTAAAAAGGTACAGTTTAATCTGAGAAAGAAAAAAATAAAAATAAAAAAACATACAAAGACAAGCTGTGGTTTTCAAGAACATTTTAACCAAACTGAGGAATATCCACCAAAAGAATACAGGTATACTAATAAAGACAAATACCTGATACTAATCCAACAAGAAAAAGAAAAGATGGTAGGGAAGAAGGACTTCACAGTGATTTTCCAGTCATATTGCTGAGTCCATGACACTCACCCCAAGATACAGTCAGCAGTTAAATGATTTTGTTCCACGAAGTAAATTTTGAAAAATCATATGGCCTCATTGCTTGGTACAGAACAGTGAGACTTGCTCAATCTTGCTCTTAAGAGTATGAGTGACTCATAAGAATTCCATGCCTTTTATCTCCAAAATATTAAATACGAACACTTTAGTTTACCTTCTGCCACTCCACTACTCATTTGCCTGCTATTGACAGTGCAGGTGTGTCACTTCCAATAAAACTTTATTCCAGCATTCATGCTTTTCTTTGAAATGAAAGCAGGTGAATCCTTGATCTGCAGAAGATAAATGTGATTTTGTTCTAGTCTGTCTGACCAGTCTGTCAATGACAGCCATTCATCTGCTGTGGAACAGTGAACAGTGCACCATGAATTTGCTAACATTGCATCTGCCAGTACATTTTTCTTTGATGGTAAGTGAGGCATAATAAACCTTGATCTTTTTTATATGCTGTTTTTTGTTTGGGAAGTATGATTCATTGGCTATTTACTACTATACATTGTTCCTCTACAGAATCACATTCTACACACTCAACAAATTTCTTTCTTGGATTCAACAGAAAAATACTATTTATTATTCTAAAAAAATAATAATATAACAGCGAAAACTCCATGCCAAAATTTTAGGTCCTCATTTTCAGTGCTGACATCTGCTGAGTGATGCATCAAAGAGAGAGGGCCTATTATCACCATAAGAACTCCAGAAGATTCTTTCTGAATTCCAGTAAATATCACCCTTTTCAACAGCTTATTCAAGATATATGAATGTGATGAAAGTCCGTGTTCTGTGCGAGTAAAAATGTTTTCATTTTCATTCAGCAAATAGCAATCTGTATCCCACAAAGACATTAACAAGAATATTTGTCTTTGCAGTGCTCCATGGAAGTTGTTAGAACACCTCTGTCAAAACTTTTCAGGCTAAAAGCTCTACATTGGCAATCATTTACACACACACACAATTGATCATTTAGGGGCTAGAAAAGTATTCTTAGACCTTTCACTGCCTATGTGATGGTATTTTCCTAACAGTAAGTCTTGTTTTTCAGTAAGCCTGCATCAAAAAGAGAGCATACTACTGAGCTGCTTTTTCCTATAACATACTGATGACTCACGTTCTCCTATCATGCTCTTTCCAGAAGTACAAGTAAGGGAAGGAGAACACCAGTCAGTTCATGTCTTTCACCCAAAGTGGACGAAAAACTACTCACCACATCACAGATTTCTTTGTTTCCATGTAACAGCCCCTTTACACAATATTTATTAGCTTTTCCCTATAGTTTGGGTAAGCATCCTCATTTTTTGATAAATAGAAGACAGGAGAAAGAGGAGAGGGTCCAAACTAACATAAATACAAATAAGCTTTTGTGTGGGTGTAATGTGATTAAAGAACAGGTTTCAGCTTGTACATACTGCTGTATCAGTATCACCTGAAGGTAATGGATTCACAATAACTGACACTTATTATGAGCCCAAAAAGTATGTCATCTGTACACAGGTGAAATAACATTAATTAAATGAAATCACAACAGAAAATGGCAGTAATGCTCGTTGCTAAATATATTCTTTCTGTACATAAGAAGACAGTATGAAGATTACTCTGACTCCACTGCTTTCTCTGATGTCGAGATGCAAGCGAAAGGTTTTAAAATAACATGAGATAGGCTTCTTTCACTCCAACACTGAGATTCCTTTGAAAAATAAGTGGTTAGAAATGTTTCTGTGCAAGGAAAAATTGCTTTTGTTTCAGATTATGATATTCCCCCTGTGTTTTCATCTTGACTGGTGGAAAATTCTTATCTATTCTAAAGAAGCACAGACTATTAGAAAGAAATAAAACAAGTAGGTACATGTCATTCTCAGTAATGTAATAAATAATTACTGGATATGGTACAAATTAATAATTTTTGTGTTTACTGTAGGAAACAATTTTTCAACGCTGTTAGTAATTTCTTGCCCTCCAGTTCTACTTTTTTCTATTCTTATGAGAAAATTTCTCTTCTAATGTAAACTCTCTAGAGGGAGACTGCAACTGTATTTACAAGTACACAAACAGTCATATTCTCCGACACCATATTCTTAATTGATTTGAGTCAGAAAAAATATTTGGAATAGTTTAATTCACACAGTAGGTGCATTGTGGAGCAACTTCCACTTATTTAAAGATAGAAATATAATTATCATTTAAACAATAACAAAAGTATTCCCCCACGAGCTTTGTTTGTTCATTTAATATTAAAATTCTTTCATGTATTCCCCATATTTCAGATTTCCTTTTTGTATATCAAAAAGTGGTGAACTTTTTCCTCTCCTATAACTGTCCATCTTCAGAACAGAAATGAGAACAAGTCAGAAAATCATCTTTAGAAACTTAAAGAAAAAAAAAACACTAATTAACTTATATTTCCAAATTATTATAAATATTGTTATTTAGCTTTCAGTTTATGGCAGCCCCAAGGAAATCAAAGTCTGAATCAGTACTTGCTTGCACAGTGACTTGTACAAACAACAGCTAAGCAATCCATGCTCCAAAGGCATTGCACATAATCAAGTTATTAAAAATAGTAACACCGATCGTTACGGTCTGTCTGTAAGACTGCATTTAATCAGCACATACCATATCAAGCAATCATAAATTGTTATATAATCTGCTCAAGGACACGAGATCAACACTTCTGATCTATAATTATGGGCTGACTTCACTGAAATACAGTACTTGAGAAAAGTGAATTCATAAAATGCCTTGGTATGAGCCTAACTCCTCCTCTGGTGGAATAAAGGCAAAGTATAAATATTATCTAGCGAAAGTAGTTAGCTAAAACAGCCTTTAAGTTTAACATGCACAAACCTGAACTATCTTACATTGTTACCAAGTTTTTGGAAAGGGCTAGACCTGTTTAGGATATTAACTGGAGCTCATGCACTTCCTAAATTCCAGCAAGTCTGCAGAGTTTTACAGTAACACAGTTATTAAACCTCCCTGCAAAAATTAAACAAAGGGATATTTATTCTTAAAATAGATCTTGCTACCTAAGTAACAAGAATTATGTGCATGCAATTCACACACAGAGAAATTTATGCAGCTTTTTGTTCATCTTAGCTGCCCAGCCAGCCGCAGTGTGTGAGCCGTAATAATGACACAGAAGTGTAAATTCCTTACTTGCTTGTGTAGCTCTAAGGTTTTGACTCATAGTTTCAACATGGTTTACATGCAGAGATTTATACTATTTTTTCTCCAACAAGTAATATTTCCTTAAAGAGTATGTTCCCTTAATTTACTAGGCTTTTCACAGGTACAGGTTCAACCACTAGCCATTCTCACTTCAACGATTAGCAGGATGTATGTCATGGGTTGATGAAGCCTATTACCTGTGTTAGCAAAAGTGCCCTGTAACACATTCAGCATCCAGCAGCTTTGAAAATCCTAACATCCACAACTAGTTTGCTGTAGGTTTAGGAGTTGAACTAGACTGAGAACCTTTTCTAACCTTACGGAGGTTAAGCTGACGAGGCTTTATGGCAGAAAGCTGTATTTATATCTGTACTTATGTCCTTATCAAGAACAGATCAAATAATCCTTTTGTGGAATTACACAGTGATGAGTTCAGATAAATAAACCAGACCGTGTAATTCATAATCCTAAATGGTAACAATTAATTTTTGGAATCCATCTCCTGTGAAAGAAAGAACTGGTGTTCCAAAGCCACGATTGTTTTATCTCTGATTTTCTTGTGCAACAACGTGTATTGGCCTACTTCTGAACAAGTCTGGAAAACTGAGTAACTAGGCCCATAAAGCTGTACTGGGTGGATTTTATACAAGTCCATCTGTAAACATCAGAACGTACAGCTTATGGTGTTTCAGACAAAGCTGATTTAAGCAACTGAGATAACAGAATCCTACAATATTCTGGATGAAACATACTTTAAAAACTGCATTAATAAGTTAGCTGATACCAAGCTCCAGATGTTTCTTACTCTGGCAAGGTTCCTTAAGTGATGATAAGCAGATTTCCATACTTAACTAATATGTTTATTTAAAGAAAATTTCCAAATCCAGACTAACATCCAGATTTCTTATTTGGCTTCAGATCAAAAGACGTACTATCAATAAGGATGGCATCCAGGAAAAACCTTCTCAACATCTGCTTAGAACCAAACAACAGATATTTGATTTTCCGCAAATTTAATTTCAGACAAAGTTTTACTTCATCCAATATTTTTTTATATCCTCAAGACAGTCTGACCTAGTCTTTTGCATATTCAAATCTCAGAATGCAGCCCATGTACTGGCAGAAACGGCAGTTGCTAAGGAGAAACTGTTAGTTTGTAGTTCACATTTAAAATGCTATCAACAATTTCACTCAAAGTGAGAACAAAAGCTTTTTGGAAGCAAAGTCCTCCTCTCACCAACAGTATCAGTGGTTTAAAGAAGCAGGTTCTTCTTTGTAATGTTCTTTGTAATAATAAAATAAAATAAAATAAAATAAAATAAAATAAAATAAAATAAAATAAAATAAAATAAAATAAAATAAAATAAAATAAAATAAAATAAAATAAAATAAAATAAAATAAAATAAAATAAAATAAAAATGGTACTTAATGAAGCTTAATGAAGTTTCATAAAGGTGAAGGATGGGAAATGAAGTTAATATTAGTGTTGTAGTTGGTATTCATTGGCACACTTTCTCATGAGAAGTGTTTATTGTTACATTTCAGAAAAACTAAGAAAAGACCAACTCCAAGAAAAAATTGAAAGAAAATACTTGAATGAATGGATACTGTTTCTAATTTCTTCCAAGTTGCAGAAAGGAAAATATATAAATATACTGTTCACTGGGATGGAAAGTGTGGATTGCAGAGCTGAGAAAAAGAAACTGACCAGGAAATATAAGATATGGAGTTCATTTTCAAAAGTAATTATTTTGGAAGAGAGATTAAATGAAGATGATTGTTTCCAAACAAACTGAGTGTTCACACACACTTCTGAAAGTCAAGATCATTATTATATAAACGTAAGCGAGGTAAATGTTAAGTAATGCATTATACCAGTAGATACACAGGCTGTCTGAGGAACAATGCCAAGGATTAGGAGAGATGAGGGTGAGAAGTACCCAGTGGTTTTTGTTGTTCCTTGGTGTACGTGTGAAAACAGTAAATACGCCCACCAGGAGTTTGGGACAGAAGAAAATCTTCTGGATCTGGATAACCCTAAAACATGATTGGCCTCTGGTACTTCACACCCAAAGCTTTCAACCTCCTTTGCAAAGTATGTAAGTACAGGAACCCTGCTAATCCAAATCACCCCGCAGGGCTGCGGCAGAACCAAAAATAGAACCATAAGAAACAAGAATGCTCTACCCACTGAACACTAATTTTCTTACACAGAAAACAGAAAATACATTTCTACAGTTCATTTGTTGTGGAAAAAAGTCTGAAAAATGTGACAGGAACTTTTCCTAAACTGTGCTCGGAAATCCAAAGGAAATAAAGGGAAGCCAACATATATTATATCTTTAAGAACGGGTGATTTTTTTTTTTAACTGGCATCAAGACTCTGGACCTTCTGAGGTTAACGATACTGCTATCAGATGGAGTTAGAATTTCCTTTGTGGCTGAGTGATAACAATCAGAAAGCTATACTGTACTAGCTTGTTAGTGAAAACAGTAGCAATCTAAGGTTTTTGGAGTTGAAATTCTCTTCTCTACCATACAAATTAGCTTACCTAATCAAGCATGCATGAATGAAGGTGAAAAATTTCACAGTGTTTATAAATAAAACGGTAAGTAAACTGAAAATGGCGAGATTTTTAATACCTAATGAATATTAAGGTGGGTTTTTTGTTGTTGATGTTGTTAGCATGGGCTCTGCAGTTCACAATTCCAAATCTTCCTGGCATCCCCAAGGTCCATCTAAGACAGGCTCCTTTTCAATGTATGATCCGTGTATGGCTAAACTCTGTTCACTGCTGTATGATCCAAAAGTCTGGAATGAGCCCATGGACAGGGGATAAAAAAGGAGCCGCAGCAGGAAGGTGTCTTCGGGTGAATGCTGGGGAGCGAGCGCACCAGCTGCCCAGGTCATTTGTTACAGCTCAGACTACATTAATCACTGACACAACACCGGGCTGCATTACCCCCTCCAACTTCAGCTGGTCCCTCATCTTACCACCATGTCTCACAACATCTCTTCCTCTATATACATAACTCCTCTTCCATTTGCTGTCCATCTTTTGGCATTGTCAGATTCTTCTATACTATTTGTACTTTTTTTCATTTTATTCCATACGTAAATAAATTTGTTCCTACTTCTTTCACAGTGACCTTTTTTCAGCAGTGGTTCATATCACAAACTGTATTTGGCACAAGTACAAAGTGTCTTGTAACATCAATGCTTTTTGCTCCTTCCAGATTTTTAATATACCAGTGGAGTCACCTTTTATTTTCTTTTTACGTGGATTTGGCTTTCCTGAGCTTTCTGTAATTAAGTTCCTCAAATCCCTGGTCCATTCCAGACTGCTCTTTTTAAGTCCTTCAGCACTATAACATCTTCTAAGTATGGTGAAAACTATGGAGTATGAAACAGTTTTTGTCATTTAAAAACCTGTTTTGCCACTGAGTCCTCTCATTCCATCCATTTCTGCCTTGAAGAACAGAGATTTTTCATTCTTAAATTTTTCATTTTCTAAAAGATATTATGATTAAATGCTTTTGGCATCATGATTTCTTCTTTTACGCTGCAGGACAACCAAATATAAACAACTTCTACTTTTGATTTATTGTAACTGCTAGTATTTTTGCCTTATTACTTCAATTCCTCTTTGCTCGACTGTAGAAGTAATGAGATATTAAACTCTATATGACATCCACCCCAGCGTACCTGACTGCAACACCAAACGTAAACCAGTAAGGAAGTTTCCAAACCGTTCAGTTATTACATGAACTTAAAAAAGCTGTTTCTGTTAAGATTAGTTTCCCAAAAGTGCTTCATGCAGTGTCACTGAGAAGACATTGGCATATAGCCTAACCCTGACAATGGAGCAATTTGGGCTAAAGCCTGTGCAGTGCTAATGCAGACAGAAATGGACCAAGAACTTGTGCCTCCTCTCCTCCAAAGATCTGCTCTGCTCTAGGACCTTCTCCAAGTTTTTCTCCCCTGTCCAAGATCCCTGTGCAGGACACAAGGCAGATGATGTGGCTCACGAGAACACTGCCCTCCCGATCCTGCCCCATCCCCCAGGTGCACCGTCTGGTCCACCCCGGCACCAGCCTTCAATCCTTTGGGCAACCTTAAGGCAGATGCTGCCTTGGCTTTGCTATTTCCTATGAGGCTGTGCCTTCTTTAGTGTGTCCTTTGCAATGACTCCCTGGAAATACCCATATCCTTGGAAGGCAAGCCAGCAACAGTGCAATTTTGTATCTCAAAAGCTTCACCACTCAATACGCAACACCTAAGGCAGTAACACCCATGGAAGAATGCCCCTACAATGAAAACCAACCAGTCCTTTTGCTGCTTAAAGCTCCTGCTTCAGGTAAAAATGTGTATTTCAAAAGGTCTGCTTATTTGATTGCACCCACACGTATGATGTTGCCCTTCCAAGTACACTGTGAAAATTCATTCAGAGTTCACAGATGTGTAAAGCCACATATTTTGAATCTAGTCAAACGTGTTACAGTACCAGAGTCATTTATCCTCTCATACTCAGGCCTAACCCTGGAAAGAAAACAGATCTCTGTTCATTGTAAACCATAAACTATTTCTCTCTAATTATCCTGACAGTGCTAGACACACTCGGTCTCTCATAAATTAAAAAATGTAAATGATGTGAATATCATTCATCATAAAACACACATCTGCAAAGCACAGGAAAACCTCCTTTTCTCCCTTCTCTGGCAATGGCATTGCTTTCAGTTGGTCCAGTATTCAGTGATCCAGCCCCCTAATACCGGGCTAGCTTTTGCTGTTACAGATAGCTACGAATAAACCATTCAGCATGAATACATACAATAGACTCAAAGGAAAAATGAGAACTGTGTATAACCAGTGTATACCTACCTAAGTGACAGAAGCTGCATTCCCACTTTCAAAAGTGACTTAGATACATAAGAGGTTTTGAAAAATTGTAATAGTCTGACAATAATTATACATTTGTGTGAATTATACTTTTTATCTCCGTTTAATTACTCACTTGTACTCATGCCTGTGATTAATTAGATTGTTTTGAAGCAGGAGTGTACCATTCCTAAAAGCTTGCTATAAATGACACACTAACTACTCGCATAACAGTTCAAAGAGGTTTATACAAGTCCCTTGACTGGGTTTAGGGAAAATCCACCCTGTAAGAATTGCGAAGTCATGGCAGACAGAGGTGCTTGCAGGGGCGGTCTCCTACCCTGGAGGCAGGACAGTTGTAAATCAGGTTTGGGAAACCCATAAAAAAACAGCAAGCAAGAAGAAATAATTTTCCTTAGGTTTCTGCATAGGGGGGGCTGGGGGTGCTGTCACCTTCTAGAGAAGAAAAGGTACACAGGAGTTAGAAAAAAAGAAAAAAGAAAAAAAAACAACTGATGTTATTAACAAAAGCTGCTTTGCTTGCTGCCTGCTGTGGAAATGAGCACCATGAAGGCACTCAGGCCAGTTGACCAGGGAAGGCTCAAGAATTCCTGGCATAAGGGGCAGAGGAGTTGTACAGGGAAAGGGTTACAAGGACATTCTCCTTCCAGGACAAAGCTCACAGGCAGCTATGGCACAGAGATGGGAAATAAAAGCAGCAGCACTCAAATGATTGCACTGAACTTCACAAGGCTGCACTAAAGACACAGGTGTGCTTGGGCTGCTTCCCTTCCTGATTCAGTTCAGGACTTCTCAGAGCTCCCATGCACTTTTGAAAATTCTGCTTATCCCTTGGTGTCCTCCACATCTCTTGCTTACCTCTGTATGGAGTTCCTCCCTCACCGTGATCACAATTCCCCTCTTCTTTCTGTCCTTTGTTTTTATTGTCATAGATGTTTTACTGCTGACATCTAAGTTCGGGGTGTTTAAATGGAAATGAAGATATGAATTTAACGAGTCAAAGGGATTTCAGTATTAACCTCGTAGTTTTCCTAGCCTGACATTCTAATAAATGAGCATTCCTTTAGTATTATAAGAGTCATCAAACCATGGTAAGGGAGACAAAATCACTTCCAAACTCACTCGGGGCTTGCAGCTAACAGCACAATTACACACGATTCCATGCCAGAAAATACCAAAGCAAACATTAGGAGGGCTTTTATTTATATGTATTCTGTCTATGCAGCAGTGTCAGAGTTGACAGCTGAAAAGACTGCATTTTCCCAAACTCATACTTTTTAATAATCGGCAAACATGATTGAAGGAAGCAGTAAGAAATCTAATAAAAATGAATGCAGAAAGGATTAAGGAGACAACTCTGTGACAATTTACAGTTCTACATAGCAGTCTTTTGCTATGAGCTGTGATAAGATAAATCTTGTTTACAGTGTGCTAATCCCATGTCCCAAATAATGCTAGTATGCAATGGATTCAACTCTTAGAAGAAAGGAGCTGCTTGTGCATTAAATGAATGGCCATGGGTAGCAGCAGCCTGAATGAGAGCGCACAAGGTCAAGGGTTATTCCAGATTACAGTTTGCAATGACTCATTCACATATCCCTTCTTCAGAAAGTGTCTGATGTGATTTGTTGGGATGTAAATTACACGTAAAGCTTTATTTGAGCTTTTCTGTGTCGATGATTGACTTTTATTGTTCTCTGTAGAGAGAAATTTAAAAGTTGGCTTTCAGGTTTTTCACATAATAGAGATTTTATGCATTTTCTATGAATAAAGAGGACTCTTACATAGTGAAATAACTTCAGTCATGAACAGACAGCGTGTTTATATAATATCAGATACACTCCTAGATCAATTTCAAATAGGAATGTAAAACTTTGTATTTCTCTTTGCAGAGCTAGTGAGAGTTCATGGACTGTTACTTTTTTAATCTCTTTATAGGTGATAGGGCCTATCACTTCTTACCCAGGTCCTATTACTTCAAATTATTAGCTAATTAGACACCATCCAACCTATTGCTCCTGAGAGGTAATGGCTTAGCCCAGATAGGACACACAACTGGAACTCAGAAGCCAGATAATATTTCTAGATCTGATATTTAATTTGCTGGGTGCTTGAGGCAGCTCACTTCACCTTCTGTGGCTGTTTCATCTTCAGCCTTTCTTACTGTAATGACTGTAAGAGTTGAAATACTCTGTTTCCATATAGATACCTCTCCTGATTTGTTTTGCAGCATCAATAGATGCAAAACAAAACTAGAAAAGAAATAATGATAACGTTCATTTGAAAAGTCACAAGAACCCAGTACAGAGGCTGATATTTTCAGTTGTTGTTTACTGGCAATAATAATCACTCTCCTGTTGCAGTGTTTTACTCATACACTTGAGAATCGGAAAATGTTTCCCTATGGGCTGCATTATATGTCGATAGTGAAAAGTTAGTTCTCCATTAGTCAGCTTTTATTTTCTTTCTCCCCAGCTTGTTCTTAGAAACAATAATCCAAGTTTCTTCTCTTTCTGCCACAATACCTACATCCTGTATCAACTGCTAACCAATCTGAAAGCTATGAAGCTGTATTCTTTTTAATCACATCTGTCATTACAGGAGATGGTCACCTTAGCAGAAAGATCACAATAATGGGTTGCTAATGGGCTATTAAGGGGCTTTCAAGTATCAAGATGATCATCATAAGTAAGAACTGAGAGCCATTCTTTATTTCTCTGTAAGATTAATTTTTTCTCCAGTAATTCCGTGGATTAATAATGCAAGGTTTGTGCACCTTAGGAACTGCTTCATGGTTTCTTACCATATGCTATGCAAATTCAATAAATAGCTCTTGACTTCAGAATTCAAAAATAAGGTACTACTAACTCCATTTAGGGATGGGGAAAATACCAAGGTGAGCAAGCCTTCAAAATGAAACAATTAGATGACATTCTTGAAAGGGTCTTGCTTTGATCAGTTTTCAGAATTACCTTATACAATATTCAGCTGTAGCCCATAAGCATTTTTATGTGGCACAAATGCAGAAAATATTTGTAACCTCAGCCCTTGCTTGATCATTGCTTTGTTCTCGGGTGAATTTCTGGATACTAGCACCTTAGAGAGCTTTGCAGACTATATAGAAATGTTTTGCATTCTGCCTAAGCTTGTGTTCTCAGAGTTGATTTCCTTTCAAAAGAAAGCAGAAACCATGGAAAGCGGCACAAGACATTCAGATGTGAAATACTGAACTCATGTCCTTGCTTATATAACAAATGAAAATGAAGAAAGCGGGTTCTTTCCAGTCCCAGCTGGTTATGCATCTTATAACAAACTGTCAAACCATTTGACTTATGTGTCAGATTTCATTCAGATATAGTTCTCAGTTTCTTCAGAGTTGAACAGGTACCCTTCCACTGGCAGGCAACAGAATAAAGAGGTTTACCTGCACTTGGACCTTTCAGCTTTAAAGGTTACTGCTCCAAAGTTGTACATATATATATATATATAATATATGTAATATATAGAGGAGGCTTTTTTTTTTTTTTCTCCCCAGTAATACCCTCATTACAAAATACTTCTTTCCAGTTAGATACCTTTTTCTGCCTTCTTTTGGATCTGCATCCTGACCAACATGGTCAGCATGTCTTATGATTAAAACACAGGTTGATCTTGTGATTCTGCCTATGTTTTCTGACAATCCAGTCACACCACAATGCTTCTTGTCCTCTCCTTTACAATTCCAAAACTATCTTGCAGGATAAGTGTCAGCAGGTGTAAAGAGGAAAAAGGAGATGAGTGGCACCATTATAGCATTGCTTTCACTTGAGAGGGGCTACGTCCAGAAAAGAAAGCACTTGCAGCAACTCTTATTTGATTGGCATCATTGTCTAGTGAAGCTGGCACACCGTCTTGTGAGCAGGCACAATGCCATCAGAACAGATGGGCATGTGGATAGGAAGCCAAAAGATAATGTATGAGTACCAAATGTGTGTATTGGAGGGCAAGTTTCCCAGTCAGGAACATCAGAACGGCAGTTTATAAGCTCCTGCACCTATGTTTAAGGAGATAACATATACATCGCATCTTCAAAATAGATGCATGGGCAACACACTGCAGCAGTAGAAAGGGACCTGCAAGTACAGTGGTTCAGTGACTGTGGAAGGACTGTGCAACCTGAGCTAAGCAAAAAGGACTCCGTAAAACCCAAAGTCTGAATCTTTATATTTGCAAGCTGGGATACTGTTTACAGTAGATCATATTGTACGAGGATGACAAATGCTACACTGAATCAGACTAAAATTCTTGCATATGATAGATCAAGAGGGGATAACAGAAGACCAGGAACCAGGGGCTGTACAAAGGGTTTCTCTTCAAGGCATATCTCCCAAGTAATCAGCAACTTAGAGACTTCTTGAGCTGGTGCTTGCATATGAACTATCACAGTTAATAACAGCTAGACTTAACTCCATTAATTTGTGTTACATCTTTATGAATCCATATATACTTTTGGCCTCCACAATATCTTAAATTAATGAGTTCTACAAGTGAATTATTCAGCATCAAATGAGTGAGCACTTCCTTTGATCTCTGTTAAACGTGCCACTTGATCAGTGTCATGGGATACCAGCAGAGTTCTTATGTTGCAAGAAATAACTGCATTTTATTCCTCTTTTCTTTATCATTTGTAAATAGATAGTCTTTTACAATAATCCCCCATTGCAGTTATGTCTGAATTTCACAGCTATCACTTTGAGCCCCCAAAATGGGAAAAAGCATATGCAATGTTTAAGATTTGGTCTGAAATCTCCTTTTGGCTAGAATTTGGTCTCTGTTTACTTTTGTCCTCTCAGCACCACCACTGCCACTGCTAATCTGGTCGGCAGCAATATTATATGGAATATAATGCAAGAAGCCAAATCACTCGCATGATAAATATTCATGAGTTACTCCAGTCAATTCAGGGTTGGCAATATCATTATCTTAAACTGGGCCTGAATCGCAGGAGAAAAAATGCCATGCTGTACTTCAGTACAGCCATTCTTTGGTCCCCTTTGGCACATGTACTTCATGGAGCCCTAAAGAAAGATAGTAGAATTAAAAAAAAAAAAAAAAAAAAAAAGGACCAAGGAGAAGGAGATAAGAGCAGTTATACAAGTCCTGAAAACGTCTATTTCTCAGCAGAAAGACATCCATCCCTGTCAGCCCATTACACACCAACAAAATTAAATAAAAGTATCCATTCATAGACTCAATTCATTGTTAAATATTCTCTTAACCTTAGCCTTTTTGCCTTATTAGGCAAAAACATAGGCAAGGATGTGTTTATAATCTAATTGTTTTCATACCACCATGGGGATTTTTAGTACTTCTAACAGCGATACCCCCCAGACAAGGAAGGTAGTAGGACACAGAAATGATCTCCTTTAATCCAAAGAACAAGAAACAGATAAGTTTTAAGTCTAAATGCTTCTATTTTACACTAGTAAAACTTCAACAAGCTCACACAGCACAATTTTTTTAACACAGTAGTATGGAAGTGATACTTGCTTACCTTAACAAAAAGGACATTGCTTTGTCAATATAGCATCACTGTAGGATACTGCAACACAGTAACTCAATTTGAAAATGTAAACTTAAGTTTTTAATCTTGTGCAATATTTTCTGCAGTAATGCCATTGGATTTAAAGACTCATAGTATACTCACTTTACTACTTCTGATGAATACATGTATAAAAAAACTCTTTGTTTTAATGCCTCTGACTTTTTTCAAACCCTTTTGGATTATACCTTAAGATATCTTAAGAGATATTATTAGGCTTTTTTTTTCCCCTGAGAATACATCCAGCCTGATCTATTTCCTTTCTTTTATGCATGTTCCCATAAAAACACACTGAAGCACATTTTATTTCTAGTCACAAAAACCTGAAAGATAAAATCTTTGATCCTTTTAGGTATATATTGGAACATTTTGCTATCTTCTTTAATACTCACAGTAGAAATAAATGATAATCAATAGTGATATCTGCTTGAATCTAGATGGCTTGTTGGAAGTGCTTTTGAAACATATCACAGTGCCTGATTTGCTCTCACTTGGTCAGGTGTTCTTACCTCTGCAGCAGCGCTGTATCTAAATTATACCAATTGCTAGTTGAAATCTATTAAAGGTCATTGTCATTTCAAAATACAGTTGTACCTAGCTGTTTTCTCTCTTGCTAAAATTGACCAGCTGGTTTAGCTCTTTTAGCTTCAAATTTGAAGCAAACCATCCACAAAGACCAGATGTTGGTGCCAACAGAAACTCATGCAGGCATTGTTATGTTTTGTTTCTGCTTTTTCACTACAGCAAGATGTTCCTGCTGCTTACAGTCTTCCAAAATGTCATGTGAGTCAGAGAAGGAAATTACAACTCTGTAACATTATATAACTCCAAGGCACGTGGAGTTCCCCTACAAGCCTGAGACAGAACCCAGATCCCATAGACCTTGTACCTATTTATCTTGTTTGAATAGGTTATCTTGGAGACTGATGCTTATCCTACAAATTTCAGCAGTCCTGGGTCTCTGTGTTAGGAGGTGATTTTGATCATCAGGCATTTCATTTAAAGATACAAGAACTGACAAACTGACTGGGATTGTATTTAACTTTCTGGCCTAAAATACTAATGACTTTCTGACCATTTTGTGTGCAGGCACATTATTTTGCCACTAATTCTACAAAACCAACTTCAAGAGTTTCCAAAAAACAAGACCCAAAAAAATGTATTATAGTAGTGATTTTACATGACACACATAAAAATGCTCACATAATACCCTTAGAAACACAACAAAAGTTGACATCTTTTAAAGCTCAATTGCTATAGTACATGTATTCAAAACACATTTTCTATACGTTTCTCTTCTGCAATAGGTTCACTTTTGCTGGAACATAAGAGTATTAATTCAAAATATTTTTAGCAATATTTTTCCCAGAAAATAGCATGTGTGAAATATAAAAGCTTATTTTATCGAGTTCAGATTTTGTTCCAAATTTATCACAAAACATTCTTTTGTGAAATAATAATTCTAATGTTTTTATGGGGAACCTGCTCGTACCAAACTCAACTTTAATTTAATGTGAATTTGTATCTAGGTAAAACACTGCTTATAGAGTATTTGCTTAGTATTAAAATGCCTACCCCCAGAGAACAACTTCTGCAGGTATTTTATAAACAACTGCTGAAGTTATTCAACCTGTTAATTGGTGTTAAAAAATCAGCTTGTTATCCAAATTATATACGTTACAAAGAATGCTTATGCCCAAATTGTCAGCAGCAAGCCACTCCCTAGATCCTATCCCCACTGCCACTCTGAATTGCCCTTGAAACTATGGAGATAGATGGAGTGTCAGTGAAGAGCAACGTGAGGAATTCATGGGAACACACACACACTGTAGGTACGCACTCTGCAATGACAGACTCCTGCTCTGTAAGCAGTCCTTATACCTCAGATGCTTACAACCTCGGTTGCACACCGAAAATAACCGCTCATGTCAGGAGGTTGTAAAGCAGGTGGAACAAGTACTACTTGCACCCTAGTCCCGAAAACCAAACGGATAAATACTCTAGCTTTAATAATTGCAGAAAGGACCACTTCAGAGCACAATTACAATTGATCCACTGATAAGACTGGGTTCAGAAAAGGCTACTGACAAAATTCCACACCTCAGGATAAAGTTAATGAGGCTGTCGAGGGAGCAGCAAGGACAGATTTAGTGCCAAAAATGCACCAGCCACACTAGAGAGATGAGGAAGGTGAAGAAAAAGCAGCGCTAAGTGATAAGGAACAGTGCAGCTCAATGACAGATAGATTTAGACCCCTTAAAGTCCAATAAACAGAGGACAAAGATTGTTAAATCAATTCATAAGAATTATGCTGAATCCTGACTAAGATGCACATCAGACAAATAGCACAGCATTTAGAGTTAGGAAATATAAGAAGTCAGGAAGGTAATCTATGTGTCACATGAAATATGAACAAGGAAAAGGCTCTCTTGGACTCCTTGGAAGCAGTTTAGTACTTTCTTGCTGAGCTACAGCAAATTTCTATCATGATGATGAAGACACCCTGGCATCCTTTCCCTGGCACTTCAAAAGCAGAATATAGAAACAGCTGCAAAGAATCTTGAACTGAGGCAGACCTTAGTCAGCAAACGTTCAAAGCTCAACAGAAAATTTCCAGGTCTATGTACTAGGGTTTTTGAATAAAATTTGTCAGCCAGATTGAAAAAAAAAATAAATAAAAATAGATATGGGAGAACATACAATAAATCGCTAAGTTAGCAAGACTCATTTATGTTACCTATAGTTCAGAGGTAAAGTCCACTCTAAGGTCACGTCAATTAATATCACGGCAGTGGATGATTCTTACCAACCTTGACTCCACTCCAAATTAGCCAAACCAGACTGGAAAATCCGTCTGAGGATTTCATCAGTATAACGCCGAAGCAAGATCTTCCTTTTAGCCCCAGAAGGCAGGTGTTCAAATACCACAAAAGATTTCATTCTCTGCTTCAGTAAAACAGTTATGAAAGAATGGAGATTTTTCCTAGTTCTATTTTATAAGCTTCAAATTTTTTTTTTGTAACAAAATAGCAATGGTGCCTAAGGATGACAAAATATGGTGCTTGGTATACTTAATAAATTTAAATTAAATAAAGTACTTAAATTTACAGAGAATTAAAGTTATTTAGGTTTCTCAAGTCCTGAGATAACTATAAGGATCTTTCAAATGGCTTAATAATCTAGGTCAAAGCCACTGCAGAAAAAAATTCAATATTGATAAATGAAAACTAATGTACACTGTGGAGATAATGGAAATTAGTCATTCATCTTAGCAAGTTCTAAGCTGATATATTACAGAAAAGGCACCTAACCAATACTGTGGAAAGATCTGAAGGATGGCCTGTAGCAGAAATAAGAGGTCATTAAAAACAAAAAATAAAAAATAAAAAGAAAGAAAGAAGAAAAAAAAAGCATTTTAATATACAAGGAAAATAATGAAATAATGTGGATAAAAATATTATAGATTTTCTGCATCTCATAAGGGATATTGAAGAAATAGGGTTCACAGAAGCAGACAAATACGATGAAAGCAAAGAAAAGCTCTTAGATAAGGATAAATTGCTTTTTAAACTCATATTTTGTTTATTTTCTGGAAAAGAAGACAAATAGGAACAGGCATGACAAAAAGTGTATTAAGAAGTAATGAAAGCTATAAAGAAGGTCAACTGGGAGCTTTTCTTCTCCTCTTCCATAACACAATAAAATGAGGTAGTTATTAAATTGAAATGGGGCAAATTAGGAACTGATAAAAGGAAAATAATTTTTCTCACACAACACATAATTAGATTTTGGAACTCCTTGCCACGGCATTTTGCTAAGGCCATAAATTTAACAAGATTCACAGAGGGATTAGATTCCACATAGATAAATTCTTGAGATACACAGTGGTTGAAACTAGGAAATTTACTTAATGTTGACAAAGAATTACTTGAAGCGATTTAAATCTTCATGTTTCAGATATTAAGACAAACTCAACGAGTGCTTCACAGATGACCCCTATTAGTCAGAACGCTGGACGGCGCCACAGCAGAGCTCTCCTCCAGTAGAATAAGGCCCAGGTATTTACGTTTCAGACACAGCTCCTCATAGCTGCAGAGCTGACTGTATGGTGTTAGGTTGCCAGAGCAGGTTTGGGGTCAAGCAGTCACAGGGCAGGGGACAGATAACTCTGGGAGCAAACCAAGGGGCTTCCCATGCCTGCCTGAGGCCTACCGCCACGTACACCGCGGCTGAGGAGAGATTCCACACAGAGGATACTTGCAGAGACTGTTTGCCTCCTCCGTCTTTACCAGCTATTTACTGTCACCAGTTTGGCTTTCTTAAATGCCAACCACGAAACATTCCAATATGGTACTTATCTCACTAGTAATTGCTTAGTTAAAAACCCTGAAAACTGAGATCCTACACATAAGGAGTAAAGGGCTGTTACATTGCTTTCCTGAATGTTGAAGTCATTGCCCAGTAATGTCGTCAGATGTCTTTTTTTCAGTGCTAGAGTGCTCAGGAATGAAGTTTGGCCATCCTAGCCCAATAACATGCCTAATTTACATTGGTTAACCTAAATACCTTTTTTTTTTTCTGAGTGGAAAAATAAAACTGATTCATACAGAAAAGGCAGAGAGTAGCTGCTTGCTGCTTGATCAATTTATCACAAAGTATACAGTGTGTAAATCAGAATATTTCACGTACCAGGAAGAATTTAGCTGTTTATGGGGACAGAGGCAGGAGCACATGAGAAATACATATAATGGAGTTAGGAAAAGAAAAAGGTTGACAGTTGCAAAAACAGATCCAGAACTGGATAGGATATCTAAGCTTTGGCAGTTTGGCCTAGCAGGAGTACAGAACTTTTACAAAATAAAATAAATCTCTCCTCACAAGTGTGCAGAAATGGCATATTAGACAACCTTCATTGGCCTATGCCCTGTGACCAGGTATGTATCAGGTGCTCAGGTCAACAGAACTGCATTTCTTTTTGCTCTTCTAACTTATAATTCTTTATTGAAATTCAGTATTGATTTACTTCCAAATCACATACTGTACCTTCTTGCACTATTGCTTTTTAGGTAAACACTGACAACACTACAAGATGGAGCTGATCCAAAGTGTTTGCTAATTCATCAGTAGTGGGAAACCTATGTGATTTCAAGCAATGCAAATTGGTTTGGCTTCTGCACAGCTCCTACTTTTTTCAAACACTGATGGCAAAGAACCTTTCCCAGGATTCATATCAAGTATTCATTTTAACAGCATTAATTTATGATGTGTGTTATTCCATTCTAGCCTGTGCAACATGACTTATTCAAAAAGCAAGCAATTTTCCAAAGTAAATACTCATTTTCCATTCTAACAGTGTTGCTCTTTGTGGAGTTTAAGAGAAGGGAGCACAGTCTGGAAAATATCTTTTCCACACTTTCTGCTTCAGTATTATTAGGATACTTTAAAAACCTATCCCTTCCTGCAGCATTTTAAAATTATCTGTCACACAGTATCTACTGTAAAAGGAGAATCTGAAATAAAGTTATGACTTCCAAAAATAAAGCTCTATATTTATTTTTACTGCTTTTGTTTACTGCTTCTCTGACCTCAAAACATTGTGGATCATTATAGGATCACTCAACCTAAATATATATATACGTATATATATATTATTTTTCAATATAATGTTGAAGTAATTGTCAGTAGGTCACTTAACCTCCCTAATGATTTCAGGGAAAATGTCAAAGTAACTGTGCCCTTTGCGCTGAAGTGAACTTGTCTCTTCAATAACCTGGCTGTGATACTGGTTAATTATACCTACTGAGTTCACAGAGCTGCTGGGACTTTGCTTTTTGGTCCCTGTACTCCCTTTTCTTCATAGTGTTCACAGGGAGGGCTGTCAGAAACCAACGCCAATGAATGGTAGAATTGATAAATAAAGCAAAATAAAAAATAATTTTAAAAAAGGTCAGGAACGGATGCATGTTTGCCGGCTGGCATGCCCTGGCTAATATTAACACTGCAAGCCAGTTTTCATTGTAATTATATAATTGGGATTTCTGGACAAATTTGAAGTTCTAGCCTTTGTCACTTGAAAGACCATTGAATTAAAATACATTGAATTAAAATAATATTGTAATAAAATCGATAACTCGGACAGGCCCACAGCGTGGATTTTTATTGTAATACATCAAGTCTGAGAAATGCTCAGACAATTAGACCTTGATAATGTAAGGCACTGGGGTGGCAAAATAGGACATGACAAAAATATTACGGTTTTAGAACAAAATATGGTTTGTGAAAACTTATAGAAATAAAATTGTTTGTACTTGATTCTTCAAAAATCGTATCAAAAATACCTTTTAGACCTAAATTGACTTTTTATCTCAAAATTATTAACTAACTGCCAAAGAGAAGGTAATATATATAATAATTCTGGAGACATGAATGTTGATGTTGTGCTCTGTTTGGATATCTATTAATCTAAGATCAGGTAATTAAAAACCCTCTTAAAATAAATAGAAATTTGCATGGATTTTTTATTCACTCTGTTACTAGGATGGTTCTTAATACAGTAGTGCTCTGTATTTTATATCTAAATGTGGCTTTCAGAAACAATAAGACAAAATTATGCCCTCCATCAGCTAACAGGTAAAAACGTGCGTGTGCATGTACATGTGTCTGTGTCTGTGTAAGGGGGCGGCAGGGCGGTATTGTGTTGATAGTTGTAAATTACCATCAGAACAAGACTTGAAAATAAAGCAAGAATTTGAAGAAACTATCAATTATTTTTAGCCCACTGATAACTCAAGATAATATGAGTATTTTTACTTAATATTCTACAGTACAGAACTTCAAATACTAGGAAAATAATTATATATTGAGCAGTGGAAATGCATTATCGTAATATGTTGAGAATCAAATCATGCGGCTGTGAAGAGGCAGAGGCTAAGATGTCTCCATACCTAAGAGAAATCAAGCAGGTAACAATGTTAAGCTCTGCTCGCACACAGGCTCTAGCTTGGGATATGGCAGTATCTGGCATTATGTGATAGCTCTTCATGTGAACAATATCTTAAAACAGGAACACAAGCTTCCACTGAAGTTGGCATAATTTCCAATTCATTAATTTGTTAATATAAATGCCATGCTAATAGAAAATGGTAAAGAAAATCCCTATTCCTATTCTCTGTGCTTCACAGTGTGCCAAAAGGTAAACTTAGTACAAGGAGGAATTAAAATGTGCTGTAGGCATGAAGAACACATATGTTATTACAAATGTTCTACTAAGTCTAGGGAATAACTGATCACCTATGGTGTTTTTCAAAATATTAAGCAATTTACCATTTCTAAAAGTATATGAATGTGTTCATAGCCATTAATACTGCCGTATCAATAATATTTGTCCATTAGGACTGAGTACTTGGAAACATTCAAGTTGTCCGAATATTTGTATTTCCTCCACAGTCCTGCAGGCTAACTACTGGCATTGATCAACAATGTATGCTGCAAACTAACTTACAAAGCGACAGCCCCTGTCTGAACTAAAACTGACAAAAAAAAAATTAAATAAAATTGCTAAATTCATTTGGGAGGGGAAAAGAAAAATAAAAGACTACAAAAAAAAACATAAAGGGCAGCAGATTAGAACATACTGCTCTGTTCTCTGCGTTGTGTTTACAGCTTATGTGTAGATAATATTCAACATAAATATGGCTTGGAAAAATTCAGAAGATGAATTGCCTCCTACACTATGACATCAGAGTGGTGCAACATATTTTAAATACAAATTTTATTTCCTCTAAGTATACTTGAAATACAGAATTGAATGTATATAGGTGGTTTGTACTCAACAGCAAAAACAACCTGAGCACATGCGTGATGTGTATATACAAGATGACACTTTTTCTTAATGACTACAAAAACTGACAATTCAATTACTGTGGCATGTATAAATAAATATCAGGTATAGTATTAAATCATATTCTTTAGTCAAAAATTTAATTTCTGGAAAGCCAATACATTATATCATTTACAAATATTAATGGTGGGGGTTTTGTTAGTTGTTTCAAATTTCTACTCAGTAAGAACAATTATGTCTACAGATAAAAAAATGTTTTCTACAGAACTAACATCAATTTTGTTCATTTCTAGTAGAAGAAAAACAGACAAGGAAGCTTGCAACTTTTTTGTTCTCTATAGTTATTTTCCTGCTTTTACAATTATTATTATAATCCTATAAAACACAAGTAGATTTTGTTCAGTACGGTTTGCAAAAGTGCATTCTCAAGGAACTGCTTTGGTTTTGGTCAGGGCTTAGATTTTTCATCAAAATAAAAAAAATAAAAATAAATTAGCACTGTTAACTTACCTTTCCGAGCAAATCCAAACTATTTAATAAAAAGTATTTTCAGTGCAGTGAGTTATGTATACAAAGTTTTTCAAACCAGAAGACTTAGGTTTTCCTACGAAAGATCACCTTTTCAAACAATGAGTATGAAAAATCTTACACTCCAGATATTTTTCTCTTTAAATTTAATCCTGACCTTGAAATAAACTGAATAAATTCTATGTGGATCAAACGGTTACTAAAATAACCCATTTCTAAAGAGGAAGCTACATAGCTATAGAAATGTTTATAAATAGATGGTGCATACAGAAATACGAAAACTGATTTTGCAGAAAAAGCATGATTTTAAGAGATCTGCAGCTGTTCTCAACCTTTATCACTGCCTATGTGAGCCAAGAGATTTTTGTCTAGTTCTGAAGCTAAATTAACTTCATGGCTTGTTTTCTATCCCCTCGGGTAAACCCCTGACGTATACTGTACCAGGCAAAAAGCTTACCCTCAATTTCATTTTCCCAAAATTGAAATGCTTTAAAAAATAAGCATAAATGTATTTCAAAATCCAATTGCTTTGGCCCTAAATCTAGCTTTTCTTGGCAGAGTGCACTTGTTTTTAATCTGAATGCTAATATTTTGCAGTGTGGCATCAGATATAAAACAGTAATTTACATTGTGCCAGAGATCTATAGTATTTCAGTACTAGTCAATCAATAAATGATTGGAGTAATGTTTTTTGTTTCGAGTGAATATTAAACTACAGCATAATGCTGCAAATTATTCTATAGATGATCTGTACCAAAATATCTAGAGCAGAACGACCCTATTCATTACAACTGTCTCAAAGAGAAAGGGGAACAGGGAAGGAGGAAGAGTTGTGTGATTTTAGATCAGTCTGTTAAGTATGTGCATGATATGTATGTGCATAATTTGTATGTGCTAAGGCTATTCTGAGGGAGGACAAATCTCAGGGAATTCTGAAATAAGATTAAGGTTTTTCTAATGGCTTCAACGGGAATGAACTCTGAAAATTGGAAGTATTTGCAGATTTGCAGCTTCCATTCCAACTTTAATTCCTGCCACCTTACTTTGCTGTAAGTAGGGAAACAATTTGACTTCTTTCACAATTATGTGAAATATATTATTTATAAATGTAGTCCACTTGATGTATTTTATATGCAGACATAGGCAGAATTCCTGACTGGACTTTCTTAGGTAGGGCTGCAAAGCCAGTCGTAGCACTTATTCTTGGATTTTGCCTGTTTTCCTTTATTATATCATATTTGTTTTATCTGAAATAAGTAACCTAATACTCACAGATCAAACTAATAAGCATTATACAGTCAGAAATCATGCTTCAAGCTGTGAGAACTAGAGAATTTGTCCCACTTTTATCAGGGAAATGGATAACTCATACCCAGGCTATTAGCTTCCTTACTAGCTGAGAAAATGGAATAAGAAAGCTGAAGTTTTCTTCTATGTGAGCAAAACTATTTTCCACACGTTGACAGAATATTTGCATGTGTTTGAATAGCCAGAGATAATTTTGAAAATCATATTTAATATCATTTTACAGGGGGAAAAAAAAAAGTCCTTTTCAGAATGTTTACTGCCAATTTTTAAGTTGAACATTTTAGCAAAGAAAAATATAAAAATTCCTATTTGACATTACGTTTTTCAGCCAATACAGTTTCCCTGAGTCCTTAAGGCTTTTTAATCTGGTTGGAAGACTTACTTTTTCATAATGACATAGATGAACTTCTGCACAAGTGAACTGATACGCTACTACTTGGAGTAAGCTATTAAAAAAAAAAAAAAGTACTTTTTTCCTCCTTTAACCCTTGGAAGCATGACATCACCAGCTAAATTCTTTAATGAAATTATCAGCTGGGTTATTCCCTACTTACTGGACAGATGCATTTCCTCCTAGCATAGCTTTCCACCCCATATCCCCCAAAACTAATGTAGCATGATTAGATTTTATTCCAACCCAAAGCTTTCATTTTCTGTGAATCCAAGTCTACTGCCTTTTCTATTCTGATTTACACCAACACATCACCTGAGTTGGTACAGTCTCCACAAATACTTCATGGAGCTGCTACACAGTTCACGAAGCCCCATCACAACTATCTTTTGGATTAAGTAAGGGCACACCTTTCTGCTGTCCTAGCTTCTCCCTTGTCTTCCCCAAAAACGAGACCCCCCTCACCAATTCACATAATGAGATGGGAAAGGTGAATATGGGTGAGGGAAGGCTGAAGGTGACTCTCAGGTGTCCACCCATGCAGTGAAAGGTGTTGGCTGAAGTCTGTACCAGAGGGAAAACCCACAACACAGTTACTGCACAGTGGTGTATCCTCCTCCCTTTGTAATACCACAGGCATCAGGAAGAGCTGACTCATGTCTCACTGAGAGAAAAGGGCCAAAGGGCTATATTAAATACTGGTGTTACAGCATGGGAACATGAGATTAGCAAGACCAGCATCTTTCCTTGATGTCTTGCAACAACAATAACAGCTATAGTGTCTCAAATTCCTCCAGAACCAGGGGCTGGTTTTCTGCAAGTGCAGTGGAGGGCAGTTGTGCTGTGTTAAGGAATGGCAATTATATATGGTTTGGATACCATTTCTAATTCCAGAATCTATATATGTTCCCATTTCAAGTATTATACATGCATTTTTCCATTTCTGCAATCTTTTCATTTTACTGTGTATGGATTGATTTACTGTATGTTTTAATAATATAGTTGCTATGATGCGTGCTTGCTTACTGTGTGTGTTTTATATGAAGTTTTACAGACCAGCAGCTTGTTTACTTCATGTCCTTTTACTGTGGGTTTTTATTTTAATATTGGGATTTGGTTTAAAAATATGTTTATTAATGACCCTGGAAGCCCAAGCAGCTGACCAAGGATTACTGAGCAGAGAAGAATATTATCAGTTCAGTGCAGGATCAAATCTGAACAGGAAAAATCTCTGGAAGTTTTAAAGGCTATCAGACACTATAGTCATGAATCCACTAGCAAATTCATCTTGCTGCACTCCATCTGCAGAACTTGCATAGGGAAACAGTTCCTTCAGTGGTTCTTTCATTAAAAAGCCTCACCAGTTTTAGTGGTGTAAGGAGTTAGATAACTGTCTTTTAATTCTTATTTCTTGTTGTCATATATACACATACTCAGCAAGCTGTTTTAGTTTTAATTCAATTGTTCATGAAACCTCAGTAATATGTGAAGTTAGGTTTGATTCAGTTCTCTTAGCTATTTTAATAATAAAAGTGTGTATTAAGTAAAGTAATTGCTTTATTCCATCTTTTATTCTTTGTAATACTTTTTTTTTTTTTAGAATATATGTTGTATTAAATGTAATATATCATTCATTTCCACTTATAATTACGTCACTATATGTTAACATATGCCTAAGTTTTCTTGGCTAACAAACTCTAAGTCAAAGTGTATAGGGAGAATCAAGGATATCACACTAAAACATAACCAAAAGTTAAAAAAAAAAAAAAAAAAAGGCCGTATGACATCTGAAGCACCAATACTGCAAAATAGAGTGCAGTACAAAAGCAATCAAGCAAAAAAAAGGTGAAAAATAAAAGGAATGTTGTAACAGCAGCTGAGATAAATTATGACATTTTTAAGTGCACAAGAAACCAGAGGTTATTACAGGAAGCAGTATGACTTCTAATGGCATGGGTATTCTAGTGACAGAAGAATTAAATGCGCAGCAGACACTACTTCTAGAAAATGACATGAATCATTCTGGGAAGAAAGAATAAAATCTGCAGAAATTCAGGAGCACAGCAAAAATTGAACATCTGAAGACTGACAAAAATGACAACATCAGAAGGCATCTAAAGAAAAATACTTCACAATCTTGGGATGATTTAATTTTAAGTGGCAAGACACACAAGAAACATTAAGAGAGATCTTTGAAAGCAGGAAGACAGGTGACAATTTCTGGCTGAAAATATCATCTCTCTATTACCATATGCTGCCAAAAATTACTTCTAATTCTTAATAAAGGGTTGTTTAAATTTAAATAACAGGAAAAACACTAATACAGTAATTTGAATATGCAAAACACAACACAATCCACAAACAAGATAAACAAGTATTAGACTAGCAGGGTGACATGCGAGTTATCTCAGACCAACCACTGTGCCAGTAGTAGAAGCTAAAAATTCAAGAACTATAGTTCAGTTCCTCCAGTTGGTGAATTTTAGCTTTCTCTATATGGTAACATCATAGAATCACAGAATGATTTCGGTTGGAAAGGACCTTAAAGATCACCTAGTCCCAAGCCCCCTGCCATGGGCAGCGACCCCTCCCACCAGCCCAGGCTGCCCCCAGCCCCATCCAGCCTTGTCATGAACAATTCCAGGGATGGGGCATCCACAGCTTCTCTGGGCAGCCTGGGCCAGGGCCTCACCGCCCTCATATAATCTTACAATAATAACAACAACAAAGTACTATCTTTTATAAGCTATCAGAAATAAACATGACCCACAGTTACAATCTCCAGGTCAAGATCCTATGCCATAAACTGATGAGCATCTTTAACTGTTTCCCATAACGAGCTAATTTAAACAGCCAGGAGATGTGGACAGGTTTGAATGCATATCCTAAAGACTGGAGGCAGACCTGTAGCTTACCTGTGCTGAGAACCTCCTGTAAACCACACTCCTAGAACAGAGGGAAAGCAAACAGAGAAATAAGTGCCTTTTCATATGCTTATCACTTGTGCACTGCATTCTTATGCTCCAGCTGCTTTCTCTTATGACCTACACCCCTAATGACAATTGATAGTTCATGAATTTTATGATCTCAATTTTCATTTTTGTAATAGATTTCTTGAGAATATGTATTGTTTTGGGACAATCTGACTTGCCAAAATATGGCAGACCCAATATCTGAATCAAGTATTCCAACACGTCATTCATGCAATGTTACTGCCATGCGAGAGAATACTCTTTGTACTGTCAGGCAAGAAAGCAATTAAGACTGCCGTCTATGTATAGAAATTTTAAGGTACCCTCTTTTGTGACAAATCACTTTTGTGACAATTCTGTTGCATTAGCAACCAAACTCAGTGACCATCTTACTATTTGAAGGCAGTGATTTCTGAATCACGTACCAAGAAACCTCTCCTACACACCCTTGCTACTTTGCTGTGACCTACATTACAGCAAAAAAATGTTTCCTCATTGTCATCTTGCTTGGGATTTAGACATTAGCTACTCACACATATCAGTAACAGAATTTAGAATTTCATTGCTACATCTGGATACTTCCTGAATCAGCTTTCATCCTGTCGCTAGGTATGATTTCACTCAGACTCAGAAACCATCTTGTTACAGAAAACATTCAGCTCCTTGCAGATCCCGTGCTAAAACACAGCAAAAATGCATCCCTTTCATTGCTTCCATTTTCACTTGAGACACCTAGAGTCAGAGAAATCCAGTTCCACCCTCTCCATATCAGGCCCTTACTTTACCTCAAGCATGATCATAATTGGGTTGTTGCCATTAATTACGCAAATCTATGATTAGAAACTGACACGTCTTGAGGTGCTTAAATATTTATAAAGCTCTAGAGCAAAAAATACACATGGCATTTGCCTTATGTATAGGCAATGGAAACATGAGCAGAGAACAGTCTGAGCTCACTAGTCATCTGAAAAGTAATACATTGTGTTTGTTTGTATTAAAAAAAAAAATATTGCATTATGTTAAATACCCCGAGGGTTTAGCATAAAACGTGACTGGAATGAATATGAAGAAAAAACTTTGTCTCATTAGATGGTCTGAGTTTCAAAATCTGTTCTAAAAGTGTTGTAAAGTGTGTAGTGTTGTAGATTAATGCACTGAATACATTTCCACAGTGCTTGATGTGTTTCATAAAAGGTCCATTTCAGAAGTGTGCTGTATTATAGGTGAACAGTCGCAGTAAATAATCTTGTTACAGAAACCTAAGCAATTTTTACAAGGCGTATTTCTGGCTGACTGAACAATTTATTCTCCAGATGTCACATTGTATTTTTCCAATATAAAATGAAACAGCTTTTTTTTTTTTTTTTTTTTTAAGGCAGACTCTTTTGTTTGGTGAGACTGGATCAAAGGTGCTTCCTTAAAGAGAAAAACCTATTATTAAAACCTGTTGTGGTATAAAATTTACACTACATGTGATTACTATATGTAATTTATCATTTAATTTGGTTCAAAGGTATAAAAGACTGCACCAAAGTGTAAACATTGCTGAGAATAGCTGTATGCATTTCAAAAAAAAAAAAAAAGGATCTCAAACTGATCATCCATGTTGATCCTAAAGGCTGCCAACATCCCGACTAACTCAATGTATAGTTAAAACATCAGACTTTACCAGCTAATAAACCCATGTGCTACGTTACAAAACCTGGGAGATTACATGATAATTTGATGCGATAAGAACTGCCTATCTACAAGGCAAAGGCAATTAAAAATATTTTCACTAGGCAGAGATCATCAGTGACAGTCCAAATACCAACACCTGCTTATCAAATAATTCATTTGTACCACTGTAGATTTTTGTACTGTTGTACCAGAGAACCTTCTAGTGATATATTAAAACAAGATTAAACTTACTTTGAAAAATATTTTTTCATTTAGATTTTCTTTTTGTGCTTTGTGTCTCTTAGTGAAGTTAAGGTTTAAAATATATATATGTATTAAAACAAACAAACAAACAAAAAACTCCTTGCACTCTAAGTTGGTGTTAGGAGGCTAGTTTTTTGCTAGGGGAGAGTTCGCAGCATAGTCTGGACCAGCTACTGAGAAAAGACAATCTTCTCCAACTGTGTACTTTAATCCCGATTGTGGAAAGTTCAACAGTGTTAAAGAAATATAGCACTGAGGATTTCACCTAAATTATATTCCTGCAATCCAGCTCAAAGGTGACAAAAGTATTAATAACCAAGGCAAGATTTTTACACTGCAGGATAGAGTGGAATTTGGCTAACCAGCAATGAAAGAAAATGTTTCTTGAGATGCTGCTCGTGGGAGCTCAGTGTCAGTGAAGAATCCAAGACTAAACTATAGACTATAACTACAGTTTGCTCTCATGCACACCCGGGGACTCTTCCAGTTGCTCTTTTCTGCTAAAGATCACTGCCTCTATTATACTTCAGTTCAGATTCAGCCAGTCATCTCTTACACATCATCTGAACTCTTCGCAACATTAAATTGCCTGGACTGCATTGATGTGAACAGAGAATAAGGTAGACAATTGCATATCAGTTTGACTGCTTTGTTGATGGACTACTTAAGGTAGTGCAGACACAGAATTTGGTGTCAAATAGGTACTGAAAAGGACCAAATACAGGACGGATCCTTGAGGACCCTACAGATAAGAAGCTTCAGAGAAGATGTGACCAGATGTATCAGACTTCAGAAGAAAGTTTGTTCCCTACAGTGCAAAGCTTTATGTCTTACATGACAGGATACTCCACGGATGGTTTTAGTTCTACAGTTCAGTCTAAAATAACATCACGCCAGGCTTGGGATATTTGCTTCAATTACATCAGATTAACTAGCTTCTCTTCAGGTTGATTCAAAACAATATTCAAAACTGGATAGTGGTCAGTTGGTGATGCAACTTCGGTATAGCCTCTGGAGGAAGAATTCTTTGTTTAATCTCACATTCTTATGTTTGTTTGTTTGTTTATCACTGTCACTTGAATTCCTACCCTTGCTTTTCATCAGGCAACAGCAGTCAGAAAACTGAGACAATCTGTGCAGTAAGGAGAGGATATTCATCAGAGTGTTGGTCATATTACTGCTGGCTAGCATGTACAAAGGCCAATGTACAGTGATGATGGTTCACTATATCCTCAGCTTCTCCTTCACTTCCAATGTCTTCCAGGAGGCTTTGGAATTCTGGTCAAGTCCATTATTTTTTAAGGCTGAATCAGGATAATTGGCCTGGTCTGTCTTCTTGCCTGAGAGCTGTGAGGTCTCTGATCATTATCTTATTGGGGTGATAACCTGTCAAATACATGAATGTGCTATGATATCCTCAGTTTTGACAGACCCTTTTGGCCTACAGTGGGGGTGGTATCAGAGTTACCCCTTGAAAGTCCAAGGGAAACAAAAGAGAAAATGAGTTTGAGGAAATGAGTATGAGTTTCCATATTTGACCCATTATTCGTATTCAGATAGTGGTAAGCACTATTCAGAATACTTTCATTGCTGGAGGCCTATGAATGACTAAAGAAGAACTATTTTGACTTTTGCTTTTCACGTAAGCTCAAACGAATGAGTTTTTCTCACTTAAGACAGACTCAGTTCATGATCAGATGAAAGTAGAGCAGTACCTACAGGATCTTTCCTGGTTAGGTCTTCAGCATAATGAACATCAGCACCAGTGATGCCAGTATGAGACTGGGAGCATGAGGATCAGGTAGTCACAGGTTTCTAAAACTTTTAAGTAGTTAGCATCTTCTTGCCTTAAAAGTTTGCAATGAGTAACTACCACCAGCACGAATCAAGAGAACATTACATAAGGTTTAATGGCAAAGGTATCGAAACATCCAGGAACAGTTAGTGACTATTTCCAAGGGAATTCTTAAGGTTCTATAAAATAATAGAAAACTTTGCATTGAGGCAAATTGGAACAGAACCCTTTCACAAAACACCTTTAATTGCCTTTCATTTCCCATGCTGCCATTTTCTCCAACTAAAGATATTTGTATCCCTGTTAACTCTGTCCCCCCACCCCCAGTCCAGTCTTTCTTTTCCCTGATCCTACAATGAAGCAATAACACTGTGCTCATCAACTATCCTATTACCATAGAAATGATGGCAACGTCACAAATTCAGCAGTCTGATTCCTCGACAGGGTTGATTAGGAACAGATGATGAGCTGGAGAAAAGCTGAACCCTTGATTAAACACAAATAGCTCTTATAATGAACAAATATAGGAAGAAAATATATTTAAAATCATGTCAAGAACAAGCATCTTCCTTGCTAGATACTTTCTGCATTGCAGAATTGTTTGAGTTTGTTTTCAAAGCTCCCTAATTTATTTTTAAATCCCACAAATATATGTAATTCGTAAAGATAAGTGCTCCAGAATTACTGAGGGAAAAACAAAACAAAACAAACAAAAAAAAACCAGCATGGATACAGCTTGTAAAACACTAGGTAGGATCTTCCATTTCTTTCACCATAAATATACTTAGTATTACAAATGCACTATAGCTATCTTAGCACACTCATTCACAAGTATACACAACTGTATTGTATATATACAAATACAGACAAACAACATGCTTTTACTATTTTCAACTAGATCTACTTGAATTCAAAGGAAGGACATGTTATTTAGGGTAATTCCTGATAAGTTTTGACAAATCCCTTAATGAAGCCACCTCCCATGTGGTGCTCTGCATCTTGCCTAAGTCCTCCTGTCCCAGAAAACCACTTCTCCCTGTTCCCAGTGAAGGCCTTGGCTCAAAAGAATATTGACATGTTCCTCTCCCACTGCTGCAATGGATTAATGAATTAATCAGAAGTTAGATACTTAGTTGTCTTCTGAATCGAGACCTTTATTGAGCCCACAGCAGCCAGTGATGGAAAATGCCTACCTATATCATCCAAAACATTCCCCCCAAATACAGAAATATCATCTATGAAAATATAAATGCGTTCCAATACAGTTCAAGAGACTGTCATTTTGTTTTAAATTCTCACACTAAGCCTAAGTGCTAAATCCTCAATTCGTACATTACTGGAGACTTGACAACTCCAATTTCAACCACAGTTTATTTTACCAGTAAAAGTGTGCAGTAGAGTGTGCAGACCCATTCCAGGCCATCTCTATTCTCAGGCCTGCCGCAGTGTTTCTTCTACTTCAGACTATTTAGTCAATGCCATTAATCAAAATCCTATAGCAGAAAATGCATGCATAAGTCCTACACATTTATTGCCATGGCAACAATTCAGGCTCTTGTTCATATGTCAAGCTACATCAGTGGAGATAAATTCTATTGTTTTCACACTGACAGTTCTCTCTGTGTTGGACTTAATCCATGGAAAAATATAGCTTTATTAAAATATACCTCTTATTAAAATAAAACACAGACCACCCAATTCTCCAAATTCCCATTCTTCACAAAGTATCAACTGAACAATCTGAATAGTTATAAAATTATGGTTTGATATTTAGGTTTATGGTAGTAATTAAAGTGTAAAAAATGGCCCAGTCCTCATGATATTGTTTTAATCTGTGGGATTGGTTAGGAATTTAATTCTTCATGAAAAGATGAGCTCATTGCTGTGAAGCTAAATAGCTATGATACCAGAGCACAGTGTTCTTGAATTAGATTGCAGTATTTTAAATAAATGCCTTTAAGCTCTGAGTGAAGTTGATGTAATTCATTATCCAACTTGGCTGTAGATACTGTATTTTTCATAACATAAAAATTAATGATTAATGCATAATATCTTATCCAGAAAGAGATTTTATATTTCATTTAGCTCATGACAAAATACACTCTCATGTGGGTGATTCACAAGTGTGAATGAAAGATAAGCATCATCTTTGCTGCATAAGCCTCTATATATTTATTTGTATATGTTATATTTTGAATAAGTCGATGCCTGACACAATTTTACATGATTTTACTGCACAGACTGCAGTTTGGTATCCTATTCTTTTCACAGACACATCTTCCTCATTATCACAGACTAATGAGAAAACAGTCTCTTGCTAATAAAATACTTTTAATGCTTCAAAGTCTCATTATTTCCTGTGTATGGTTCATCGTGCTTCCTAGAAAGGCACAAGCCTCATATCACCACTAAAGACATGTCCTTTTCAATCTGACCCGTTTTTCCCTCCTTCATGCAGATTTAAGTCCCTGCTTTTACAGCATGCTTCATATTGACAAAGCCTATTACCATGATATACTATACTGGAGTTCATTTCAACTAATATCCACCGCTACATCTGTTACTGTCAGCACCCAATCTGAGTTCCTGTGTCAACGAAGATGAAGACAACCATTATATTTACTTATTGTCACGCCATGTTATGCCAGTATCAGAAACTGCTTCACATACACACTGTGTGTGACTTGCATCAAATATATATATGTTTTTAAATGGGGGGCTTTGTGTAATTTGTAAATATCCTGTGAATTTCATTCATATTAATGAAGCAGCGTTTGCACTTTACTGGCATTTTGATGCAAATTGCAGTAACTCTTCGTGTGCCATGTCTGCCTCTATCTGTTACACAGGCCACGGCTTCCGAAGCAGTTATTTCCCAGGATGAGCAGCACAGACAGTGCACATAGCATGCTTTCTCAGGTCACCTAGGCTTCTGAGGAGGTTAAGAACAGATTGAAATAACTTGTCAAATAATTTACTTTTGAATCTTGACATGTGCTTAAAGAGTAATATTAACAAAATATCTTTGTGTGTCTGTGCATTTGACAGCAAAATCTCTTTTCTGGATTCCAAAAAGTAATGTTTTACAGTTATATTCCTTGCTGTAATTTAAAGCACCATGTTTCTCATTGCTCCTAAAACTAGACATACACTAGTGTCAATAAAATAACTATTTTTTAAAATAGTAATATTTGAAGGAGAACAAAAGCAGCTTTTTCCCAAACACATGAATTACACATTAAAATAAAATTTTAGTTCCCAGTTTAGCACTGCCCTCTGGTGATACGTACCTTGGATATGTATGTGACCCATTTCATCATAGTGCATCAGGTCCAGATCCGGACAAGAATTAAAAATGCAATTTAGGCATTTAAATCTAAGCCAGCAATTCTAAAAAGCTTTATTTAACCCCTTGGCTGCTAACATCTCAAAGATATTATATTTCTGCCTGCCAAGTTCCCCAGCCTGAACACAGGTAGAATTGTTGCCATCTTGGCTTGCTCTCTTGTAAATTCATCTTGTGACCTCCTTCAGGAGAAGGAAGAACCCATGGGAGTGAGTTCTCAGCTTTCTAACATACATCTGCAAGAGTACTGACCACCTCAGCCACCTTACATCTTTGAAAGGCTTAGGTATCTACTATCAAACGAGTATTCTGGGCCATAAATCTGTCTATTGGTGATTGTATCCAAGTTAGAGGGAGTCATCTTAATCCCAGAAGGCTGAAATTTATGAATCCTCCTTTTAGAAGATGGTTTCCTGCCAAGTTAACAGGCTGTTTGTGAATCTCATTAGGTAGCACCAAACTACCCTACTGTTATTGTATAGGTTACTGTTTCTCAACCTTTTAAAATCCATTAAGCTCTAAGCTTTTTGAAGAAGAATTCTTGCGTCATGATAGCTTTTTATGCACAAATACATAAAACTATATTAATTTTCAATATTCATTTATTACTATTGAAGAAAACTCCAATCCTAACCTAGTATAGTGAAAAATGTCAATACACTGTTCCTGTCACAATACTATCTACACTGAAAACCTTTTCAAAGCTCCTTTAGGGAAGCCCACATTCTGGACTCCTTTGACAAGTCCCATCTTCCAAATGGGTGGCTCCTGTTGTTGAAGATGCGCTGGTAAGAAATGATACAATAATACTCTTATTTTCTCTTATTACAGTATTCTGCAAGAACTGCCAAATGTAAGATTCTTCATGAGATCATTTTAAACATGACTTTTTTTTTTAATTATCCAAAACAATTTGTGCATCCTAAGTCAGGGTCATAGTTGTAGCTGAATACAGAATGCCACAAATATGTGAACCTTGCCTCCTTAAATGATTATCAAAACAAAATGAATGAACTTCTCCAAGTTCATTGTGCAGTACTTCAGATTATTAATCAGAATTATGTCACAGGATTATAGCTTTGCTTAATAATGTGTTTAATGTAAATTTAATGTAAAAGATCCATGATAAAGGCAGTCAAAGCTCTATTAAAATCCTTTTGCAAAGTTCAGCCACTGCATTAGAAGCTTTAGGCTAATAGCCTAATGTTAATTTGGATTCTAATCTATTATTTTGCGTGATACTTAGTGTGGTTTTGTAATTAGATTTTTTTAGACAAAGCAAGAAAAAACATATGGGTCAAAGTGCATGACTGTCATTAACTACAGTGCATTTCTAGGACATGTATAATCATAACGTAACTTCTGCAATGAAAGCGTAGATTATACCCTAGTCAACAACCTGTGTCTCATCCTGTAAATGGAAAAAATAGATGACAATCAAGTGATAAATACCTGCAGCTGTTCACACATACTGTTCCAATTGTAAGAGTTCCCACTCTCTTAGCTGGTCCAGAATAATAATTCACATATTCATCTCTAACTCTGATTCAATCAAATATTACTTAGACTAATATGTCTCTGATAAATTCAGATCACTCCAAATTAAACAGTTTGAGAACAACTACATGATTAATTGTTCTGGGAGAAGTGATGGTACAGTAACCTCTGGGAAAGAAGGCACGAATATATGGAGGACAGGACGGGACAGGCAGAGATTTATCAGAAGTTACAGACAAAAAGAAGGGCTGTAATAATAAAGAAATGCATCTTCTTTCTTCAACTTCCTTAAAAATTCCAAACAGAACTACGGTAATCTTAAATTGGTGATCTAGAATAACATTCTTTATTTTCTCAAACCCCCTTAAGCTTTAAATTAGTTTTCAGTGTAATAAATAATTATAAAGTAGAAAGAAAATCATTCTTCAATTTAAATGGAAAATTAGTATCCTTAGATAAAAGTGAAAATAAACTTACAGTGGCTCCTCCACCTCCATGGGCAACCCATTCCAATGCCTAACCGAAGGATCACTTGCACTTTTTCCTCAGGAAGTAGTAAAGCCAGAAGAGATCTAATGTATCTTGATAAAATTTTCATTAGACTCCTATTTTTTCCTGCACACCATAAAACCCAAATGAATGGGTTTTGTGTCAGGGTACTACAAAGAGAATGGGAAAAGACATGATCCAAACCCATAGGAGCTACAACTTTACACCAAACTGAAGTAGAATCCCAGCACTGTTGAAGGTTTACAGACAGACTGTCAAAGAACAGACATGACTGACAGTATAAAAACTAATTCTAATGTGCGACTTGGAAAACCAAGTATTCCACTAGTCACTCCTATAACAAAAATCACAATATTTTATCGTATGTCCTGTTGTCTGATGGTCACACTCATTTAGCTATCAGTGGCTGAAAATAGAAGGGGAAGGAAATTTCTGTCATATTGTGTCTCATTATGCAAATACTGTCCTCTGCTCATTGCTCTATTTCTTCTGCTGATCATGTTTTTTTCAAGCCCTTTTCATGAGTTTTTTTTAACTATACCCTGCTGTAACTCATTTCTACAAATGTCCCTAAACCTAAATTCAATTTTATTTTTATATACCTACAAAGGCAACAAACATTTCTATCTTCAGCTAACCTGAACCATTTCTGCATTACTTCAACACATCTATAGACAATAAAGAATGAGATAAAACGGATGTATCTTCTATCAACTCTTAAAATATATAATTTATATCAAAAATAATCAATCAGGTCATAAAGCCTCAAGAATTATCTTTGGGATGGAACAGCATTCTTGAATATCTTGTCTCCAACATCTTAAATTTCACAATCATGGACCTACCTAAGGGTTCCACCTCCCCAGATTGTCTTCCGGAGTTGTTCTTTTTCTATGCAGATTGCACCAGCAGGTGTAGGTTCCTACTTGTTCTCACTCCACGTTCTATGTAATTGCAGCACTTCTGTTGCACTGGGAGTCATCTGAAGTATCTGATAACAACTGGCAGTATTTCACCCGTTAGGAATAATGTTCAGTTCTCCTTTTAAGGAGCTCATAGGTTTTCTAATATCATTTATCACTTAGAATTAAAATTGCACACTATAAGTGTTTTGTATTGTACCTATTTAACCACATAACAAACCTGGTGGGGGGAAAAAAAAAAAGTCCGGTAGCAAATGGTCTTTCAAATAAATACATATATATGATCTAAACCTGAACAATGCCCAAAGGCTGAGAGAGGGAAAATATTATAGAGCCAGTGGTGCAGTTTTTCATAAGACACAGTTAGTACAGATATAATGTAGCTAAGTCAAGCAAGGTATGATTGATTTATTGTATTGGAATCCATTAAAAGTATTCCATTGCAGTTTTAAAACCATATAGTCATTAAATATCTTTGAAAACACACATTCTCTACCATCATTATAAGATATTCTTGACAGCACATCATTTTTAATGGCACCATTATAAACAGGATTCATAATGGCTTTGTTTAGTGTGTAACAGAATTGGAAGTCAGTAATATACAGACTTGTATTAAACATAATCAGATAACAAATAGCACTGAAGGAAAGATGAGTGCACAATTAATATATGAATAATTATTCTGTGTAAAATGAAACATTTCAAACAGTGTGTCAAATAGGCATTAAAATGGAACAAATGAAACAGTGGAATAAATTTGATGTATATTACTTACAAGTACAGCAGGAGCTACTGGTTTTGATATGTGATCTAAATAGGAGAGGAAAGATCATGCCCAAGGCTAATTGAAGTGATAATACTGGTTTCTAATTGCAGTGAACTGTTATTTACTTAAACAATTCCCAAATCCAGTACATGGGCCTTAAAACCTGGATTCAACCTAGCCCTTGCTCTTGTTTGTAGCTCTTTCTAGTAAAAGGATATCTGAAGGACAATTTTTCATACATTTTTCTCTTCAGCTACTGTGGGGTAATGGGTGTGCTATCACCAGTAATCAACATCACAGTAAAACAAACACACACAAAAAAAAAACAACAACTCTGAAACCTAAAAGGTCTCAGAAACATTAAAGTTTACATTTAGTTAAGTTACAGTTTAGGGGGCAGGGCACTTGAAATGGAAACAAGGTCCAAAATTAGGTACCCCACAGGCCAGACTACAGACTTATAAAAGCAAAAAATAAAATAAAAATAAAAAGGAAACTAGAACTTTCCTAATGCAGCACAATCCCCCACTAACAGCAGTACCAGGAGAAGAGGTCTCCTGCCTCGCTTACCGTAAAACGTAATAGGACTGTAGCAACCCTCATCATCAGCCCAGTCTGGGCCAGAACAGGCACTTGACAACATACCTTCTCCCTACAAGGCATGGGAGTTTAGGGAAAAGGATTAATAACTGAAAACAAGATTCTTCAAATAAAGTCTCTAATGACCTCTATTGCAACACAGCCACATTAACATAAAGCCATAGGGTATATGTAATTAATTCTTCTGATGGATGAAGGCATAAATCGACAAAAAAAAAAAAAAAAAAAAAGAATTCTATAAAGGTTCATTATTTCTTCACTATAAATTCTTGGTTCTAATGTCTTCTGGATAAGGTCTTCTCTAAACTCTAGCTTGTACAAGGCCTTGTACAACTTGTCTCCAGTTGACAACAGACTTTTATAGGAAAAAAACTCGTAAGGTAGAAAGGTTCCAATTTTTTGCACTGATGCTCAAAAGGAAGAGATAAAAGACATCTTATGCCATTATTCAGTTTCTCCTTTTCTTAACTGGAGCTGATTCATATTGTAATGCAACTTACAGCAGCACTTTTACTGCCTTAAAGTGATTGTTCCACTGGGAATACTGCAGCTATATGCATGTATACATATGTGTGTGTGCGTGTGAATATGTACATATGCATGCATATAGAGAACTCTTTCCATTCAATCTCTAGTGCCAGGGAGGAAGCATAAGTAGACAGAGTTGTTAAACCAGGTCTACACAAGTTTATTTTCCTTCCTTATGTCATTTGTGGCAGTGCTACCTTTGAAAAGTAGGAGGTGACTACATAAGGCAGTAAGCCATTCAATCTGTCAAAACTAAGCATATACCTCTATATTTGTAAATAGCACGCTGAGATAATTTACTTGTAGATTTATCTGCAGGTATTAATGGCTGCATACAGTTGCAAGGTTTTCTGTAACCTATTCTTATGCAGTCTAAACTAATTAACTTATTTTAAGGTAAATATAGACTCTTACTTATGGAGCATCACGTTAACTAATACTGATAGTATATTTTCTGATTTTCCTAAAATAGAAAAGATGCCTGAATGTTTAAATTCATTGTAACATGTTGGAGCATTTTCTTTTTGGCCTGAGTAGCATGTGAGCATTAAGATTGAGTTTGTTGCCTTCTTTACTATTAGAAAATTACCTATGTCCTTAGAAGATGATTTCTTCCCCTTCCACCTTCCCTGTCCCGTGCTAAGTAATAAGGCAACATACGGTTGCCTTGCTTATACAAGTAAAAGCTAAGACCGATGATGTTGGTAGTAAGCGTGCACAAGTCCTTTTGCATCAGTACTTTTCCCCCAGATGACAGTCAGGTGTATCTCCACAAGTTCTATCTGCCATTTTGGCAAAACTCTCCAGACTTCTCCCTACTGCCATGTCGTGCTTAAGCCTAAACTCTGCCTCTTGCAGATGTGAGGATCTCTGCGTTCTCACTAGTGTTATTACTTAGGACTATTACTGAACATCCTATACAAATGAAAAACAAACAACTGCTTTTCTATCTGAAAAAGTAATGCAAGTAAGCTGTACAAAATAAAATATTTATTTTGGTAGCCTAATTCTGTGAGTGCCACCCAAACTTTATAGCTAATATAGCCAAGAAATAGTAACCAGTACGTACTCTACCACAGCTGAAGTCTGTCACACAAGTGAGAGGTGTAGATCGGGCATAAACAGTCACATATTAGAAACTAAGAGAATTTTAGTAACAGTGGGGCTAAAGATGGAATAGTAGTGAGAATGCAAGAATTGAAGGGATAGGGAAAGCGCTCCAGAAGAGCTGTGCTGTCCTGTTTTAGCCCAACAGCCCTGTATGTTGCTACTTGATTAGCAAGTTTTGTCCTTTTAAGCCAAATTTTCCAGAGTATATTGCTAACTGCATGCTCCTCTACTTCAGAGGCTCAGTTTCCAGCACGAGCTCACGCTCACAGGCAGGTCTGCAATGCTCTTAACATTTCAAATACCATATATGATCAAGTACTGTGAAAAATCAGGTCATGAAGAGCTCTAACAATCCACAAATGTGTAAATCGTACAGCAATGATCTCAGAGCATCTCAGATCCATAGCTGTAGAATGGTAATATTACTATCCAGAGCTGTTGTGAAGAAATGTTTAATCATGTGTATAAAGGTTTCCAAGCTGCAGTGGTAATTTCTACAGAAAAGCCAACCAGAATTATACTTTTCTCAGAATTAGATCAGATCTATCATTATTTTTCTTTTAGAATTATTGTTTATTAAAATAGCTTTAAATAAATAAGGTATAGGAGACATTATAGGAGACATTATCTGATTAAAGACTGCATCATAACATAAATAAATGGTATAGCCTTAATTTGGATGTTCTGTAATTTTTGAATGCTTGACTTTTTAACCTTAACAATGCTCTTCTGGTACGTACCCATGTAGTGCATGTAATATATAATAGAACAACCTTCAATCATAGTGTCCTTGTAGTAGAACAGGAACATTTACTATAGATTTTATTATAAATGCCTTAATGAAATTCTAATCAATAATACTTCGGAGAACGGTAAAGAAATTGAATACATTCATAGGTAAAAACAGATGTTATTATCTTAGTTCAGTAACTATGAAATAGAAAGATGAAAAAAAGTCTGTTTTTCATATTACAGTGGAGCACAGCTGTACAGTTATATAATAAAGTATCGCTTGTATCCATGGCAATAGGGAGTAATTGATGCACCACAGTTATTTTTATAAACCCAAACAACAAAAAAAAATTCAACTGGAAATTTCTTTTCCAGTTTCTTGGCATTGTATGCTTTTTATCTGTACATAATGTACAAATTTATAGTCTGAATACACTCACTGATCCGACTTGTTGAATAAAACATGCTGGTTTTTTGATGCATATTAAAGAAGATAGGGATCTCATACCCAACAACCCAGTCTTTCATGAAGGATTTCATGAAAAATATTTCTTGGAATAAGATATATTAACCCAACTTCATATCACTTTGGATTTAGGATATATACACCCTGGGGATTTTATTTTTTAATGATTAAAATGTTTTGCAGATGTCTTACAATAGAAAGTTTAAGAAAATTTTAGTGAGAGTCAATAGATGGCTATAATATGAAAAAAAAAATTTGAAGAGATCTAAAAACACATTATTTATTGCATGTTGGACTTTCCCTGATATGGTCCCCTGGCCTTCCTTGAGTAAAAAATAGGTCAGATGTGCTGTTTTAAAGAAAGAGCTTTAATTGTCAATAGTTCCTCTCATTCCTTGAGATTATCCCAGGAAAGGATATCACTGCTTTTTAATTTTACTTTTTTTTTTTTTAATTCTATTTATGCACCCACTAGATAACTGAAGGAGAATCATGTGCCCCTCATCATTAATAATAATCTGGTCTGCTGCAGAAAGGAGAGGAATAACTTTCATTTTCTCTTTTTTTTTTTTTTTAAATTTATTTTTAAGTGCAGATCCACTGACTCATACCAGGGTTTGCATTTGCAATAACTAGTGTTTCCTTTATTTTTAAGTAACTACAAAGGTAGAGAGGTTCTGCTGTAAAGATACATATTCTGTCAATCCACACCTCTTGTACTTTTCTTTGATGAGTTGTGTTGCAGGATAATTTTCCAGTGGTACTCAAATGACAATGACAACAATAGTTCTTGTGGTGAACTTCTTTGATTTTGCATTTTTTTCTTTTTAAATTTATTCGTCGGAATTCTAATTGTTGTTACAAACTCAAGATGAAACACGTTATTTAGTTTCTGTCTTTATCCCTACCTGACTTCTGATGATGATTAAATAAATTCTTTACAATGAAAATTATGCATTGTAATGCAAAAGACAGATAAGATCTCAGGAGCTTTTAATAAATGATAAAGCATTATGTATATCCCCAAAAAAGATTCCCAAACCATGGAACATTTAACTATGTATTCTTATAACTGTGTATTCAGTACTGTATTTCCCTTCTTTACATAGCATAGTCTCTTTTCCTTTTTCATTTTTTTTTCCAGTAGTGTTTTTTTTTTCCCTTTCTCAGGTATCAATGAACACTTTGCTTGAATTGACAGATATATATGACCACAAGTCACTTGTTTATTTGCAGATTAAAAACGGGTGGTCTTTTGCAAATGCCTGTTGATGTTGTTTAGCAGGGTTCCAACTAGTCTGGAAACTCCGTCACCATTTGCTTGATCACTAGTCCTATTACACAACGTTTCATGAAACCAGCCTAAGAGCTTTTAAACGTTTGGAAAATAAGAGGACAAAGATGTACATACAATCCATATATCCACAAGTTTACTTTGTGTCCTGCATCCTGGAATTTTTTGTTTGGCAATTTGTGGTAAGTAGACTTGGCCTGGGTCTTTAATGCAGGACAGCAGCAGGCATGAGTTACAGTGTATATGTATATACACTTTTACCTAATGTAAATTAATTTTAGCTTTAAATTCCCTTCTGTGATTCAAAAAATACAGCCATTTTGATACAATTCATCTCCTCACTGTTCTTGATTGTGTTTATATTTAATGAAAGCAGCTAAAAATAATAATCTTCCATTATTTTCTCTGTTCAGGATATTTCTCCTCCCCTCCACTACTATATCAAAATGTCTTTTTGTCTAGGGATACTAAACAGGGGATTAAAATGCGTTAACAAAAGAAAGGTTATGGAGTGTGAGTCAGCAAGAACAAAAGAACCAAATACATCATGTAGAAGCTAATAATATTTAGATAGGGAGCCCAGAATTTAGCATTTTCATTATATTTTTCAGTTAGCATGAAAGTTTAATCTTCCACTAATCATTTAAAATGTAAAATAAACAGAGCTCTCAGCATATCAGAGTCTATACTCAGATCCCCAGGAGAGTGAAAACCACAAAAGAAACCCAACAATATGATGCTATATATTCTGAGATATTGCCGGTCAATCTGATTTGCCACATGCCCATACATTTTAATGCTGACTTCATTATGAAATCTCTTCTTGATTAATCATTGGTGAACAATAAGTAAATTGCACTCCAGCATCAGCTTGAACCAGGGCATTGTTAGTAGCAACATTCATTTGAAAAGCATACCAGATGGGCTGAGGAAAGGTCAGTATGGTACTACTACGGTAACAATGGACAAAGCTCATAAACTGGTGGTAGAAATAGTTGAAGTGAGACTACAGTAGCTTTGCAGAACAGGCTGTGAGACTCTTTAATCATGTTTTTTTTCTTTTAAACTCATGTTAAAGAACTATATTATCAAAATATTTTATAGCATTCTTTGCCTCATCACAGTCCACAAAAGAGTAAAAGGCACACAACACTATTGAAACTACAAATAAGTATGGATAGACTTTGGTACAGACATCTGCACATTGAGAATTATTACTGCATTTAATTGTATCTTCTATGATTGTAAAGTTCTCCATGGTATTTGACAAGCTACTTAACATTTGAACCAGTCACAGTCTGAAAGGTTCTTGAGCAAACTTTAAACTTTTTTTTTTTTTTTTAAACAAACCACCATGGGTATTTGCATAACATTATAGTAGTAGATATACTTTACTATATTGAACATATTTCAAGGTTAGTAAGAAGTTCTGGTACAATGATATTTTGAAGTTACCACATTACATGTTACTGAAACTACCAAAAAAAAAAGGGGGGGGGGGGGAACATTCCCCTGAGAGCTCATAAACCAACAAAGATAACACTACACAACATTCTTATGTCTATTCAAAGTAGGGGTGGTTCTCAGAACACATTTTTGTGAAATTCAGTTGGGCATCCTGTACTGTTCATTACAATCCTCTTTCCATTTACATGTTGATCCCTTTTATGAGAGGCTGTGGGTTGTTGGGAGATAAGTGTTAAGAAAGTTTGCTAAGTCAAATGATTTTCCAGAATTTGTTCTTCAGAGGAGACTGAAATATGACACACTCCTCAGTGGTATCTAATGTAAGGTCAAATTCCTGTAGCCCACATTTTGCTCATCTGCTTTCCTTTAGCTGCTGAACCATTACTGAGATCTCTTTCTGTGCTGGTTGTGTACTGCTCAATGGATTGTCTTCAAGGGACACCTCCATTTACCCCTGTATACAGAGCATTTGTTTTCAGGCACTGCCTCCCTTTCTGCAGCCCAAATCTGCTTTTCGGCATGGCATCCTTAAGTCAGATAGAAGAGGATGAGGTATGGCAAGATCACCTCTTTCCAGTGCTACCACTGAGGATGCAGAAGGACAGTCTTCCAACTTTCCACAGAGCTAGGGGCCATAGGGAAGGAAGTTCTTCAGTTTCACAGAAGAGCAATCGCTAAGTGTTTAATTAGAAATTCATGGTTAAAATATCACAGAGGAAAAAAAAAAGGAAAGTACTTGAAGTACTTGTAGCATAGAGAGTATTGCTTGGACAGGAGGCTGCAGGGAAGGACAGTGAAAGAGTCTCTTTCTCATAAAGGGGAAGAAATGTAATTAGCAGACAGCTTTACTGTCTGCAAACTGCTATAGGATTAGCTATTAACACAGTATTTCTGAGTTCTGCTATCAACTCAAATTAAGAACATGCATTTTCAAGAACACATCTTCTTTAGAAAGTATTTTGTTTGATGACTCTTTATCTGAAAACCTGATCAGAGAAATTACTAGTTTGTGAGGAATTTTTCCTGTACGTTTTTTTCCTGAGGATATTCCTCACTATTATCTATATATGATTAATTGTGTTAGATCATTCAAGTGTGTGGTGGGTAGTGATTATTTAATATCATTGGGGAATTTCACACAATGGAAAAAGTATATCATGTTTCAGGAGAGTTTCTTTTGCTGGCAGAGTGTCCTTACTGTGGTCATAGTGGAGACGTGTCAACCACATACGTGATTTTGCTCACCTCTGGATATAGAACCATTCAGTTGGTGAATTTCAGACTGCAGGGAATTTATTTCTCATTATGACTTGAACAAGACTGGGCCTGGTTAAAGGCTAGATGAGGATCTTATAGGAAAGTTTCTTTCAAGGTCAAGTCTTGTTAATAGAAACTATAATTGCTTAATGATTTTCCACTCAGGTTTCTAAACTGTACATTACAGAGAGGTGTATATAACCAGTAGGGTATCTTCATGGATTGAAACAATTCCTTATAGGAACCTAGGTGGCCTTTCAAAAATACATTTTATTTTCCTAGGAGAATAGCCTTGTTGAATAAAAGTCATAATATTATTAAGATGGGTATAAGCACGCTGCTCTTGTCACATGCAGCAATGTCTTACGACTTGGTTGTATACTACGAACACTTCTGTGTGTCTGGGTTGACGGCTGCTTTTTAGAGCAGTTGCTTCTATGTACTGTAGCTTGTAGGCTATGGGGCTTTTTTATTTTTCAGATTTTACAAAGTACGTAGAAGAGCTCTGTAGGTGTAGAAGTATTTCAGAGAAAATTTGATGGCAGCATGAGGATTATTAAATTTGTTGTAAAAAAAAAAAAAAACAAAAAAAAAAAAACAAAAAAAAAAAACAAAAAAAGCGAGTCCAGGTTTTCCATCCCAGATAAGCATGTCATCTGTATAACTGCATGGGCTTTGTAATAAAATTATTTTAAATCTATTTTTTACAGCAGCTCAGTAAAAGGTTAATTATGCAGGGCTACGTGTGCTTATGGCTCAGAAGTGTAGATTTTTGGAAGCAATGTTTTTCTATGTAAAGATGAAGAGGGTTAATGCTAAAATATTTAGGGGATAACATGACAAACGTCAATGTCAGCTTATGTCAGTAACATGCAGGTTAAAAAAAAAGCTACATATAAACTATGTAGTGACACATTCACTGAAAAAAAGAAGGGGGGAGGAATAGCTTTTTACATTAGAAAATTTCTGAATGGGTACTTCTTAGTCTTTCAAAGCAATTAGATTTTTTTTTTAGGCTCAACTCATCGCCCATTAAACCTTATAGACAACTATATACAGATAATCTGCTATGTATTTTTACCAACACTGTCAATCGTACATTTTATTTTCCACTAGTACTTTGTATTCTACCATAGCATTTCTAAACAGAACCAGTATCTCCAGAGATGCATCATTTAAAGAAATAAAGAAATTTCTTTTTTTTTTAAAAAAAAAAAAAAAAAGGAAAAAGGAAAAAAGAAAAAACAAGCTTTAAAACAATTGGTTTAAGTATAATCTTAGGGACAGGTATCTACTTGGGTTATCAAATGCAAATATGTGTTTGATTCTTATCTACCATTTGTCAACAAGAATACCATAGTCACAAGGCAATGTCCTACCCAAACCATGTGCCTGCTTCCAGGTGGAAAGAGTGACTCACATATATAAATCTTTTTCTAGATATCACAATGGAACAAATACACACAGGTGTCACCACCCTGTACCATTATGTTCCTCTCACTTAGAATTCCAGCCAGGAACTAGCAAACTTCACCCTTGGAGAGACTCATAAATAGTTAAGTACCCTCTATCAACAAAGGATAAAAGGGAAAAATAACCAATAAAACTACATAATGAACAACTACTGAACAAACAGAGCTATAGCACTCAAACACAGTCAAGTTATTGCCTAGGCTATTACAAGGATTTTACAGTAATATCATTTGATTTTCTAGCTCCACAGCAATTATATCAAAGGTCTTTTGGTCTTTTATTCTTTTCAGTTGTGTATCATTGTTTTAAAATAAATTCTGTTATGAAGTCCAGGGTGGGAAGGAACAACAAGAAGTTGTTCAAGGTCACAGATAATGATGTTTGATAGCATGTTTGTAAATTTTGTTATCTTCTAACTCCTGGAAGTCAACTGATGATATATTCTGCTTCCTATGCAAAGAATACAGTAAAATACAACATATTTTGTCACTATAGATAAGGGAAGTTCAACTTCTTGATTCTAGATGCAAATTGGAATTCGCACAGTTCAGGTTAAATTGACTTTGGCTTCATCTCACAACATCTGAAATCATACTGCAGTTCTCCGGTGCTTTTAGGACATAATTAGATAAATTCATAGATTAAGCTGCTCCTGGCAGTAGTTGCTCTTCTGTGAATAGTGAACCAATTCCACAGCACATTGAAATACAAACTGTAGTTGCAATACCAAGTTGGCAATGCATCTTTGCTGTCAATTGTTGTGTGCCATATGGACCCACTTAAGCCTCTTCCTCTTTTGGCTCTTGAAGAGAAGGCAGCCATTGTGGCCAGTCATAAGGTCAGTTTGGAAACCAAATGGCCCAGGTGCAAAAACTTCAGCAGGGACATCTGCATCCATGACTGTTTTTTTGGCTAGATTCATCTCTGTCCATATTTAGACATGATATCTGCCTTGCGCAATGTTACCATTTTCTGCCAAATAGACCCCAATAAGTCTGTTCTAATTTGTATTGTAAGTGATCACAAAATAAACCCAGTATATTGCTATTTTTTGCATCCTATTCTACTATTTACTTCAAATATGAAAAGAGCTAACATTCTTTTTTCAGACTGCTTATTTTGTCAGATAACGCACACAGAAGTTCAGGTGAAGGTTCTAACAAACTCAAATGTGGATATTAATAATTTCTTTTTAAAAAGTTAATGCCAGCCACCAAGGAAAGTTGAGATACTCAGAGGAAAGATCAGAAGTATAATTATAGTGATATTGATACAGCTACAGCCTCATACTTTGTACAAAATGCGAATACTTTATCCTTTGATACACAATTCTTAAAAAGACTAGATAGATGCATATTAATCAAGCTTATTTTGTGCTCAACAGTATCAGAGTTAACAAATATCTACTGGATGTGTAAGTCGTACTTACATTTCCTGCCACAATTCTCTCAGAGGCCCAGATAATCATACTGGTCTCTTCTCACCTCAAAAAAAAAATGCTTTCTGAAATGAAAAAAAAAAAAATCATTCAGATTCTATTATCATTGCAGGGCTGTAATGCTATTTGAAGAGCAAGCAAAGTGCATTCTAAAATAACTCATGCATTTCATATATTAATATTGTTCTGTTGGTACAAGATTTTTAGTTTGTCACTCTTAAAACAACACATCAAATTTAACCTTCAGTTTGGACAAAGTACAGATAAAGAGTACCTGTGCAAAATCTCAATAAAGAGTCTGACCTACCATTGTACTGTTCAACTTTGATACTGTTCTAACAGCATGCAATGCAAGAATCAAGGCATCATGAATCAAGGTCACAATATTTGACAAAGACTTTCTAAAATTACATTTTTAAAAAAGAATTCTCTCATAAAATATGCAAAAGGTATATATTTCTATTTATATACAAAAATCAAAAGCTTAGATATGCCACATACCAGAATTCTTCTAGTCTCATTACTCTAATATATAGTATACTTCTGGTTTTATATTATACTTTGTTACAGCTTTCTTACTTTTAAAATGGATTAAACCAATCCTCTTTTTATTTTGATCTGGGGAAAAGCACATCTCTCCCTCTAATGTAATTCATCTCTGCCCTGCTTTCCCTCTATCTTTTGTGCCAAACTGTTACACAAACCACCCTTGGGTTATTTCTCTCAAGGTAACTTGAGTCCACTGGACATAGAATCTACAGACAAATCTGACATGACCCAAAATTACTGAAGTTATACAAATGTATTACAGGACTAAGCAGCTTTGTATCAGGCTCTTCAGCTGGGAGTAAGCTGCACTGAAATGAAGATCTAAAGGCAAATAAAAATGCCAATTAGGAGCTGCATCCTAGTAGAAGTAGCTCTCAATTTTTAATTTTACTTTGCAAAACACAGTGCCAAACTCCCTGCTATGGGTTAGCTTTGAGTCTCTGCCGCAGTGGTCTGAACTCTATCTACAGGCCTTCAAGAAACTACTGTTCAGCAGAAAAAAAATAAAAAATAAAAAAATGTTGTAGTGTGCTGTCTCCAGAACACGTCTGCAAGAACGTTTTTCTCCCAGAAAAGAAGGTGACAATCTGGAATGCTAGTGAACTGGCCATTATTTGACATTGAGCCTTTGTCAAATGACTGACAATAGGTTTCAGAAATATGTGAGCAGTAGCAGATGCACACAAGCCTTTGGAGAGCCCTAGAATTTACTTGTAGGTATTTCATACCAAGGAAATCCAGGATTCCATCCAGGAAATGATTTAGAATTCCAGACACACATGCAGCACTCTGATCAGTATCTCAATAATGCCTAAGAAACACGCAGGTTTCTTTGCTTGATTTTCATGTATGGATTCTGTCTCACACTAGTCATGAGCTGTTCCATTCCAGCCAGTGCATTTCAAGGCTGTACTGCACTCCTTCAATGATCACAGTGTCTCAGCTTGAGATTCATGCTTTAAAATATCACTAAAAGTGCGCAGCAGTTACCTAATTTAGGTATTTGCATGGACTATATATAAATACATGTCTATGTATGCTGTATTTGTGCATGCTACTTGGTTTCTTTTCCTTTTCGTACTAATAAATACGTAACAAAACTATCTGTAACTCCAGAGTTTTAAAAAAGTTGGTAAACACCTCCTTTGTATTGTATCAAAGACCAAAAATAATTTACTTATGTAGTTATCTTTAGGTAACAATGCAGAAACAGTGTAATCTTAACAATATGTTGAGATGCAAAGATCACATTCAGCTTTGTTGAGCTAATAACAGTTCTAGCAAGCAAACTCAGCACAATTTTTCCAGTACAGCTTACAAATGTTATCAGAGTTCCCTCCTATGCTGCACACATGAAGATGTATGTGATGGCCATACCATCTCTACGGTATAAGCCCTGCCAAAAGATACTGGCTAGAAGCCAAAGTCACAGCCTGCTCTGTAATGAAAACAGAAGAAAGATGATAAGAGAAGCCAGGGCGTTGGAATCAACACCAAACATACAAGCATAAATCTTCACAAATGCAATGGCTTAGACTTGTTTGTTCTGTTTACTTCTAAAGTTTTTAAGTATGGCTTTTCAAATCCACCACTTTCACACCGGCTTCAGACATCTGGAACTACTATTGGAAAAAAAAAAAAAAAACAGACCTCACCAAAAATACAGAATACTCAGAATACTACTGGTGCCTTTACATTTCCTAGAAAACTGATAAAGAAATGAAATGCGACACCTTCCAGAATATATGCCATGATGGGCTTTAGTTATAGCCAGATCCTTGAAGATGATCTATGAGGCTTCTCCCTCTTCCTAGTGTTCTTTTGTTATCACGTTATCAGCTGGGACACCTACACACAGCCAACCAGACATAACTAGGCTGTAACTAGGAGTCTTCACTCCCCCACCCCAACACATACACAGACTATGAACATTTAGCTGACTTACCTGTACCTGTTTGGAAAAACAAGATGTTTCTTCAAAGATATAAAGCAAATATCAACTTATATTATAAATTATTAACATCACGTTTAATTCTGTTTTAAATTTGCATTTGTCAAATCATTACAGTGTCCCTTTGAGTGTTTCAAGCTTACCTATAACTGGAAAAACATAGATAAACATCAAGTTCCTCTAAGTCTTCATGATCTCAGCATTAATACAGCATATTTACATTTGTTAACGTGATAGATGAATTCTTCCATCTGAAGAGAAAACGTGGGACAAATGACAATGAAACAACCTATAAATTTATTCTTAAAATATTTATAAAAGCTGTACTGTATTTAATCATATATACCAAAACAGAAGTTATTGTCATGTTTTTAGTAAGACTAAACATATAACAAGCTTAAAGGAAATCTCTCTACATCAGACTCAGATTCTACAAAAGGCTGTCAGCACAAATGTAAAGGATTTGGGGTTTTGAGATAAACCAGCCTTGAATAATAATCTTCTGATAAACTTAAAATTCCAGATGGTCTTTGTAGGTTCCAGACAAGAGCTGTATTCTTACAGCATCATGAAGAGGTATCTGACCTGTTTTTAACAAGGAATGTAGGTAACCCAGCACAAATATTTTTTAAGAGAAGAACTTGAAATATCCTAGGTCATATCACAATCTCCTCCGATGGTTCTCAGCATATTTTTAATGGGCATTTGTTGAGTAACACAATAATTTAAAGGCAATTTTGTAATTTACTTAGCTTTTTTAAAGTGAACAAGATCCATTCTTCCAATTTACTACCTCTGTGATAATGTTCAGGGCTAAACAGTGTTTTTAGTCTAAAAGCAAGCCTCCAGATATTCTTACACTAGCACTGTTTTTTGACAAGTTCCTAATTAAGTGAACTCTTTGATACTGTAAGCTATAGCAGATCAACTACATAAAATGAGATGTCAAATTCTTCCCCATACATCAGGCATAATGCTACTATTTTCATCGGATCTTTACAAGACATCAGATATGTTAATATTTATGGAGTATACACCGAGGAATACTGCTAGAATTAATAAATAATAAAGCTAATATTTTTTGCAAAAATAAATCATCAGATATCTCATTATAAACTGGATGTCTTCAGTTGTAGATAATTTAGTATAGTAATAAATAACAAGAGAACACAGTGCTGATGGAATTATATTCCATTATTCAAAATATCTTGCTGCTCATAAGAATGTATTCTTTTGTGTCCAAAATCATGGAGATAGAACTGGTTTAAAATTGAGGGTACTTTCTAACAAATAAAATGTGGTTGCCTCTAATGTGCCAGCTAGGCATTATTGAATAGATTTATATAAGACATACTGCTTCTCAAATGTACTTCAGATTCATCCTGGGATGTGTCTTTGGCAAGATGTAGCTCAAAAAAAGTCTAGCCCATTGTTCCTATTGTCTCAGCGATAATGGACTTCTTTCTTGAACAAGGTGCTATCTACAGATCTCAGGGTTGCCACTTAGTCTCACTTGCAGTATTCACAAAATTCAGGCATAGCATTTGCAGTCACCAAAGAGGCATAGATATCACAAAAAGGGGTGCAGCTTGTTTTTGAGCAACTACTGACAAATTCTTGGGAAGGCTTTATAAAGACCTTGCACAAAAGTTTGTTGCACCTCCAATATAAAAAAAAACAAATCAAAGCATTTGGTGTTTGTTGATGCTTGCATTCAATACTCGTAATAACTTTGTCTCATCTGTGCTGTAAGCTATTCCTATGGTTCAGTTCTGTAAAATCACTACCAAACTTGTGCAGTGTAGTCTGTCGATCCAGAGAGACTACATGCCATCTTAAATGTCCCACCAAGTGCTGTGGGCTTGGCCCCTTCACTGCACAGCTAGGCTTTCCACAGAGGGCTAAAGTATTGGGTTTTCATTGAAAGTCAGAGGGAAGTGATGCTGAACTCCAGCAGACCTCTTCATTTTTAAAATCCCTGCCTATTCTTCTTGACATGGGACACGTCTTCATTCTCTGTTTAATCTATGCCTGGTATGTATTGTACAAGTGTTAATTAACTGATAGCTACATAATTAAGAAAATGTTGCCATGGATCATTATAATTTAGTTTCAGACACTGACAACCAAAATTGAAATACAATTCTAAAACTGCAACTTGCTGCCAAGCACAACAGAAATAAGAATATAAACATGTGGTTATGATTAAAACTCCAGAACCTTCAAAAGTAAGTCATGGCTCTATTGCTTTATTTTCCTGTGGCTCTCTTCCTCTTTCTGTGGATTTCCTAATCTATACACAGTACATGACTGAGATTTACACAGGATTCTAGTGAATCACTAAGCCCAGTCTATTATTGAATTTCTCCGTATGTGACTTAGTGAACTGGTTTTATGTTAAAATAATGTTTAAAAAGATAAGCCTAGACACATTTTCAGCCCACAACAGATAACTTCACAATGTATTGTTTAGTATTCTGTGTCTCCATCTAAATGACTCGGTGATGATTTGTTTAAGCTTTAGGGGTTTTAAATATATACTGATCAAATACTATGTAGAACAGCTTAAAGGGAAATGGTACATAAAATCGATGTTTAATTGATTAATTTACAAGTCAGGGACTTATGAGACTAGAAGCTAATATAAAAGTGGAAGGCATAAACTAAATTATCCACCAGGTGGGTTCCAATACATTTCTATGTCTGCGAACTTAAAATCCTGGCAACACAAACAGTATTGTCACAACAGTGGGTGTAACACTACCTAGTCAGTAGGAAAGGAACAGAATGTTATTTACTTAAATTGCCATTGTTTTCAGTAGTGCTGTGGCGATTTACACACAGTGAGGACGTGGTTCTCAGGAATCTACAACATACCTCCCATTTTATCATCGTTTACTAGGTTCAAATTTGCTTTTTTTAGCCTATTGTAGTTACACTGGCAGGAGGGGAAAGAAAGCAACCCATTTACACGGAATTTTAATGATATTATTATGCAGATGAGCCAAACTGCTCTATATCCAAGAAAAACTTCTAAGGCAAGTTTACAGTGCGCATAAAAGGAACAAATCCTCATAGTTTTCTAGTACCGAGCTCCTAGAGACGGCCAATACCCCTATTAGTCTCCTGTGCAGTCCTGTACTCAATACTCCTGGTGCAGTGATAATACGGTCAATGGGACAAGAAAGACATTGAGAGCATCAGGGAAGCAGAAGAGAAACATGCAGAGAAATAAAAAAAAAATACTTATTTTTTTTTTAAAAAAGCATTTTGCTTATTCTCTTTATGCTGTAGGCTGCATACAATGTGATTACAGGGACTTCCAGAGCTACTTTCAGTGCTCTGGTAACAAAAAGGGGTCCATAAACAAGGCTCTGAGACACTGACCATTTTCATCAGTCCTTTATTTGCCATTGGACTCAACCCAGCACAGAGTGATAATGCAAAACATTGATTCCCACATTCAGAATCTGGATCTAGCTTTTGGGATCCCTAGTTTCCATCTTTCCACATCTGAGGTTCAAAGTTCTCTACACTGAAATACATAGTCTGTAGCAGAAAAATGTGATTCCTTATTTTGAGGGATACCTGTCCTACTACAAGCATTCAAAGACAGTTTGAATCCTATCCTGCAAACAACTGTGTGTAACTTTATGCATACTGAAATCAACAGAGCAGGCAAAACACAAGGTTACACAAGTAAGTGGTGTGGGAGTGGGGCTTTAGGCATTATACATCTGCTTCTTTCCAAAAGGTAGGATGAAGTAAATCCTGTTTTCCACCTGTGAACTGGGTGAAGAATAGAAGTCAGGGGAGCAAACATCCTAAAAAACATAAGTGACAGCAATAACAAGATACCATTCCTGAGAAATATAATCTAGAGTTATTCATGAGTACCTATACGACCACATGTCTAAAAGCTAAAGATTACCAATATAGAATACAGAGGGAAATTGTACCAAAAAAATATTTTTGAAGCCATTATGGGGAAAATATAGGTTCATTTGTCTTTTTTTTTTTTTTTTTAATATCAAAGTGGTTATTTTATGCATTTTTTAATGTAGGAATTCTGTGAGTTTATCCAAGGTAAGTATGCAAGCATTAAGAACATGGACATTGTTTGGGATTAAATTAAAACCATTTGCTTTATGCATGCTCATTTCCTTTTTTACTACTCAATTCCCCTATGATGCCATCTGATCACTTCTTGAATGTCCCCTGTGCTTTTGCCTTAACAATCTTGCCTGGTAGGCCATTCCACACATTTGTGATTCTCGGCATGAAAAAAATGCTTCCTGACATCTGTTCTGAATTTGTTTCTCTTTAATTTCCATTTATGCTTCCTTATCCTAACATCTGTGTCATTCTGAAAACGGTAATTCAGATTGACGTTATCTGTGCCATTTAAGATTTTACATTCCCTAGCTGAAAGCTACTTGTAACCATGTAGTGTTTTTGTAGTTCTTATTGATAGTTAGTTTAGAAACATTTCCTAGTTGTAATTCTTATGTTTTAGGTTATACTTCAGCTTTGTTGTTGGATTTTTATTCTCTTCTCGGGCACATTTCTTTCAGATTGAGGGCTAGCACTGTACTCAGTGGACCAATTTCAGCCCATAGGTCTTTCCCACAGCTGTCGTATAGGAGGAAAACAAGTAGAATTTGGCCCAATAAGCTTAATATGGGTATCAAGAGGATTGTATATTATGCTAATTCCTGCTGTGGGTTTATAGCATGCCTTTGGTAGCTCTACAAATCCTGCACTTAGGAAACATTTCAATTGTTTCTCTCAATGGCATGGATATAGAAACAAGTTGAGCTCAGCGAATATTAAGTTCTGATAATTTCACCCCATTTTGTCCAAACAGCCAGAGAGGTGAAAAGATTAACAAAACTACACTTAAGGTTCTCCCAGTCTACAAAAGAATTTGGGGCTACTTCTTCTATTCCTTCAAATCCCTAAGTCTGGGACTCAAGTATATGGTTCTACCTGCCCTTAATGAAACAAATTAATTCCAAGATATGAACTGTCAAACTGCCTAGACTCACATCAAGCAAAGCAATTAACAGCATGTTTAAAAGCAATTGGAAAACAGTCCCACTTTATATGGCTTGCAATTATGATTCAGAGTTTAAAACGTAACAGAATTAGAATTTTTTCTAATACCAGAAAAAAATGGAACTAAAACAAAGCAATATGGTAGCTGACTGCAGAGTCTGGGCTAGGAGTTCAAGCTGGAGAATATAAACATTGACTATTGATCCCTTTTTCATGGTAGCAAAGAGGTATAGTTCATACAGAGTTGTCTCGCATCATTAAGCAAGGTTTATCCCTCTGCTTCCCAAGTACACAAATTACTTAGATTTTTTGAAATTATCAAAGGACGTAGTACTTCAGGTATTTTTATTCTAACTTATTCGTGACTATTGAACTAGTACCTCCAGCATGTGTCCCGAAGGTGCTAGTGAATGATTAAACTGGTACTGCCTAGAAAGGTTCAAGCAATAATTGCTAGCACTTGGCTGCGCTACCTAAATTCCCCCCAAAGTATAACCTTTTACAGTTCATTCAAGTTTCAGTATCAAGTTCATAGTTTTCTGCCTGGATATGAACAGATGACACACTTAAAAGCATCATAATTACATTTAATTCCTATAACAGGGTAAGAAAATTAGAAGTGTTTCTCTATACTTAAAATGAGTGGATGTTCTATCTAAGTAACATAGGCTTTTGTAATGGAAAGCTTCATGTCCATCATTTAGAAATTGTTTATTCTAGACGGAAAAAAAAATAAAGGTGACAATTTTATTTTTTTAAAGGTTTGTCTTGATTCATTCATCTAGATTAAGTAGGGGATTTTGAAATACCTAAATGTGGTCCAGCTTATGCCATGAGAATATATCCGATTAGAGTAAAAAAAAAAAAAAAAAAACAGTCACAAGGATATGCTGCAAGTAAACATGGTAGAGGTGTATGTGTGCGCGTAGGAGGGCAGACCAACTTTCAAAAATGAGATATTCAAGAAGTAGCATGTCACCTAAATATCAAAGTAAAAATCCTGCTCTTTATAGCCAGCAGAGAATTCCTTATTGAAAATACTGTTAGTGAAAAGGTGGAACAAGAAGGAACTGATCTCAATATCAATTTTAATTAAAGGGCAGGAGGGAAGAATTTTTACTATATCATATTATTTACAGCTAGCACAGCAGCTAGATTCTTTTCCTTTAAACAGGGATTGCAAACAGCAAATGTTGCAGTCTAATTACTCCTGCTAAAAAGTATAAAGTTTTGTGGTTTTCTTTTGTTTTGTTTTTCTTTAAACAGTCCTCGACGTTATCTGAAGTAAAATGAGACAGTTATTTTATATCATGTTGTTTAGATTGCATATTTTAGGCAGGAAACAAAGGTATTTTCACAAAATGTTTGATATTCTGGGACATAATAGAAATTCCTGTACTTCCAAGTCATGATTCCTGTCTTACAAAACAGGCCTGGGCTACTGACCGACTGACCGTGCTCTAACTAAGCCTCTTCCCTGATTAAATGGTAAGTTTCTTTCATGGTTATATCATTTTAAAGCCTATTCAGATGTGATAACATTTTTGCTCCTGTATCTTGGCAACATGATTTATTCCGTTAACACTGAGTGTTGCAGTCTCAAAAAGCTGTACCATCTGGGTTGAATTAATAGCCTACCCAGAGAAATAAATGAGAATGGTCTGCTATAATTAACATGTAGGTAAAGTATATTTAACAGATTATTATAATTAATATGTCAGTTACTGATTTCATGCTAAACAGAGTTGTGAACACAAGATATTAAGATTAGTTACCCTCTTTGTATGCACTTTGAAAAAATGCAGTGGAAGAACAGATCCACAGAATCAATAAAATTAACCTTAATGTTAGGAATATCAGATATGAAATTTTAAGCAAAGAGAGGCAATGTAAGGTGTTATGGAACAGCAGGAGGAAATCACTGGTTTCAGGAATTCAGAATTAATACCCATAAAACTGAAATCTGACCCTAAGAAACAAGAACAACAACAAAAAATGCATGAGTGATACAAATACTACTGAAGGCATCCGTCTGTAAAGATTGACATGGCAGATCTGTTTCTTAAAGATGTCTTGGTTTATAGTACATAAAGTGTAGGATACATTAGAAAGCCAACAAGAGATGTGGATCTGATCAAAATTCCATCATTCATCCACACATAAAAACATTTGGGCTTTTTGGCAGACTTTTCATAAAACACAAATGTTTGCTAGGTTTTCACAGGTTACCCTAAGTCCAGTGGTTGTTAGAGTGACTTCCACAATAACATCTATCCCCCAAGAATATAAAGTTCCATTTCTTCAGCTACCCCACAAAATATGGGGTACTCCACTTTGTTCAGGGTCTTAGGGACCTTTTCGGCAGAACTGAGTATAATGATATTGCCAAGAGCTATCAGGCAAACAATTATAACTTCACAATTAATATTGTACATCTTTATTACTGCATTGTAAGAAATCTGGAAATATACAGAACTGACGATTAATATTTGAAGATAATCCTACTCACAGTAAAAAAAAAAGGCTTCCAACTGCACCCCTCACCACTGCATAATTAGTGCTTTTGTATCTCCAGATTATCTTTAAACTGATGTTATTATAAATCTTGTTTATTACTGAAAAGACTAAGGGTCATTTCACAATGGTGTTAGGCACAGTACAAACAAAATATGTAGGAGAATCCATTCTACACGGCTTGCAATTTAAATAGAGAAGACAAAGAGGAGATGAAAGGGACAAATTAAATTCAAATGCAGTTAGAGAGCCAGGGGAATTCCCTGCTTTATCCCGACTTTCACTTTATGCACAGGCACAAAAGTTAAATGAAATACAAGAGTAATATTTTTTAACACATTTGGGATGACAGAATCATGAAACACTTATAAACAAGGCAACAGATTAAGACAAAGAAACCTAAGCCAGACAAAGCTATTCAGCACAGGTCTCTTAGAACAATAAGGAAAAATATATTGAAATTAAGGTTAAAATTCGTTTTTTAAAATAACAATATTTTGGTGGAAAAGATGATTAATCAGCAGAACTTTCTGCTAGTGGAACTCCTCCAGGATGCCAATAGGTTGTGGAAAACACCAAATGCAAGATTGGCACACTGATTGCAGGGAACATTTGGTGCTTATGGGATTTCACAATTATATAGCTGAAAAAGAATGCTACAATATTCTACAGTAATTGTCACAATTTAAATAATTACTTTAGCTGATTTCTATAGAATAAGAAATAAAATCAGCCAAAGGGATAATTACAGGCATGGCAGAAGGTTTCAAAAGCATCTAGCTAGAGATTAAGATAAAGGGCAACCCTTCTGCATTCTTTTCACCTTCATGCCAACCACAGTGATGCCATTAATACCCTCCAACAATCTGCAAGACTCATTTCTAGGTACAAGAGATATTCCAAAGCAGTTATATTCCCAGCTCAAATTCACATTCTATTGTAAAATACATCACATTTAAGTTCCGCAGAGTAATTTGACCTTAACATTACCAAAGCAACAATTAGGATTTCTGAGAATCAAATATGTTTTCTGATTTATGTTTTACCCTAGAAAATCCGATATTAGTCTGACAATTTTAAGCAAGGTGGATCTACAGTCTGTTCCAAAGCCATAAATCCACATTTCTTTAACTCATCCAGACTCTTCTTTGTACAAATAACATACTTGTGTGAAAAGCAGTCAAGATCTTTTAACAACTGTTCTTGTACCTTCTGGAAGGATATTAATGTTGCTAACAATTCTCATTAGATTTCTCCCTTTCTGCACTATAGGTGAAGATTTAAAATAAATTATTTTGAAATTTTATATGTTCTCACAATATCATTTTTGCATAAAATTGGAGTGTATACCATAAACAATTCTTTATTTAAATTGTCTTTATATATATATTGAATGTTATCAGAAAGGTTTTACAGGAATACCCCTGACACTAATGCAGATTTTAACATATTATGACAGTCACCAGCACGTGCCCCTTAATATACATGGGACACTGGATTAGGGAAGCAGAGCAGTATTTGGCAGGAGAAAGGATTCATATATAATGAACATATAATCCCATAAATGAGTTTACAGACACATCTCAGAGCCCCACTACTTCACTCTGTTTTGTTTCCTTGGTGGCTGGACAACTTCCTACATTAAGTGGTAGCTAGAAAAAGCTATGAAAATATTTGCTTGATAGTATGTGACTACCACCTTCTTCACAAATTCAGTATTTCTTAGATAAATGTGTTTCTTGCATTTTAAATAGAAAATGAAAAGATGTACTTATCTTTCCAAGAGTGTTCTCGAATAGGCGACCTATGTGCTTCCTACTGTATTTAACTCATGCATTACAGGATCTTACAAGCTTGATGCTAAATGAAAGGCTTCTCTAGCTGGCTGATTTTTATTTATTTGCACAGCATCCCGGGTCTACAAGGTACCTTGCAAGAAGTGAAAAATGCTAAACAGAGAACATTGTTGCTTTCCTGAGGATATTACATATGGAGAATGGCTAAAAGGCAAAGAACAGCTACTTAATAATTCTCTCCTGTAAACAAATGCAGGGGAAGTTCATGATACTGAGCAATATTGTTATCAAGTGCCTGGGACTCAAGCATCTGAGTATTCTTTTTGGAAAACAGCTAGTTTACATAAAGGAAATACGTGTATGTCTTCTGGTCTGAAATGAGTTTCAGCAGGCAGGTAGGGAAGGTAGTGTTACAGTTCCATGTGGGCCAGACATGGGAAGCTTATTCATAACAGAAAGGCTTTCTGGATGTTTAAAGAGTCAATACTATGTGCTTGCAGTGCATTTTCTTTTCAGGAAGAGGTAAGAATTATAATTTCAGTGTGGGCTACTAGCTGAGTCATAATATAAAGTACACACTTTTCATTTTCTTTTTTACTGTACCTTACATTAGATACATGCACTTAATTAGTTATCGGTGCATATGGAAGTGTCATTACATGCCATACAGGCAATGGTCCACAAGTGTCCAGAACTGTCTTTTGTCATAGTGGGAACTCCCACCCTAAAAATTCCATTTCTCCAATGAAAACCTTTCCAGAGATTCTAAGGCACTTTTTCTGTCAGGTCTTATTCTCCATTAAAATGATAAGCACATAATATATACTAGGTAATATTTTTAACAGTATTTTCTTCTAGAAAAAAAAAAAAAAAAAAGAGAGGCCTATTTCTGGTCTTATAGAAATCCAGCGCCAAAAACCAGGTATCTTAACCTGAAAAAGCGACACAGATGAGTTTGTTCCACAGCCAACACCTCCTTTTTAAAAAGTGAATAAGTATTATCCTAAATCAAGAGTTGAAAGGGTCACGTTACAATCCACATAGGAGACAGTTCCAGTATCATTATATAAGGTACAACATAACTGTGGTGTGTGTGCTACAGGAGCAGTCCTCCTGGAACAAGGACAATATACATCTAGGGAAAATAAGATTTATTCTCAAAGAATTCTCCAAGAGACATCAATCTAAATGGACGACAAGAAGAGCAGGTGAACAAAATAAGGAAGCAAAGGATAACAAGGAAACATGAGAAGCAGCACGATAAACTTAGGTCACAGCACACGGTCTGCTTAAGCACCACAAGCTCATCAAGAGCTTAGACAGGCTTCGGTTAAGCAGTACCAAGCTTTATGGCATTACTTTGGCCACTGGAGGGCTCTTATATTTTTTCCATGAATACCTCGGTGAAGAATCAATATTGCAAGTGTTCTTGCTAATAGAGTTTCCCAAGTTGCTATCATGACCAGCATGCCAGTGCAATTTCATGCAAATCAGATTCAGTTTAGAGTGCTTTTAATTTATCTGCAATTAAAAGGTGAAAAAAAGGAAGAAAAAGCCCTCTCAAGTAGGGGCTATCCATTTCTTCATAAATAGGACACCTTTTCAGAGACTCTCTTTTGTATGCAGTGGTAGAAATGAGATCAGTACAAAACACAAAAGGAATAAGGTATCAGTGCTTGGTATTGTGAGGGCATTACCCAGATTCCCTGTCAAGTTTCAGTCCTGTACAAGCAATAATAACCATTACTGGGCTTTTTGGTTTTCAGTCACTGCTGTGACTCTCAATACAATGAATACAACAGAAAACATTCCAAAATTGCTCATAAAAATCTTTTATTTTTCCACCTTTGAAGAAGTGTTGGGAGAGTTTCTGACAAAAGAAGGAAGTAATTTCAGTGAAAGGGATAACGAGAAGTATGTTGAAAGAGTATAGAAGGCAGGAAATGCAACAATAAAGTTCAATTAAATTATAGAACAAACTCCAGCAGTGAAGTATATGCTGATTTTTTTTTCTTTACCTAAGAACAGACAGGGAAAGATCTATGTATGCTATTGAAGATAAAAATATAACCATTGGATAATATATTGATCTTTGCCTCAAAAGCTGATGTTCTACTGAATACCTCCCATTCTTTTCAACAATTCCCTTTCCGTAGCATTCCTGAGGAAACCAGAAGTGCAATACATGGAGGATCTAAAATAGCATCCCTCAGTCAGTGATGCTACTCATTTCATGTTATGGAGACTAACTGATGCCACAAGGAATAAGGTGCTACCCTTGTGAGTGACACATGACACTGAAATCAGACCCTTCTGACATCAGAAGCCACTTCAAGCCACATACCACATTAGCAGCCAGTGATCTCATTCTGATGTTCCCTTTAGTTCTTTGAGATCTAAGGGAGGGTGGGGAGAAAGGAGTTAAAAAATCAAGATAACTGAAAGAAATCACTGTTTTAGTTGTTTTCTACTTTAGAAATGCAAGTATACATTAAAAAACTCAAAGTTTTGGAAAATACACTTAAGGTCCCTACAACACCTACCAGAAATGTTCCCAATGTTTTGTCTTTGCTAGAGTCCTTCTTAAACCCTAGGACCAACCTCCACGTTGCCATAATTGTGACAACAGGATTTTGTCCTTAATTCTCTCATAGTGCGCTAGCTGGGAGGCAGGCTGGCGCTGTGGATCCCTGTGACACCCATGAGGTTTTGCACACTTCCAGCTTTTCAGTAGGTGCTGCCCATGTAGCATGAAAGGTTACTTTAACTACTTGCGATCTTGTGAGGACAGAAGGACTTGTGTTAGCCAGGATAACACCAATGCATAAATTAACTGCAAATAACCACGCAGCAACAGAACAACAAAAGCCTATAGGATGCTCTCTGTGTTGTGAATTTGCCACACACAAAATACCACAATGACAATGTCAGTGCTCTGACCCAGCACTCCTGAGACAGGGAGACCTCTTAGCGTTGTGTAGAAGAGAACAGGTACAAGTCACACTTGATGCCCAGAATTAGGAGACACAAAGCAAACAGTAACTTCTGCCAGCTGTCCCTACCCACCCCAGGAAGGTACAGTGAGATATCTGCATTGCTAGCTGCCTGGCAACAGTTAGAAGCTCCAAAAGACAGGTCACTTGAGCTGCAGTTTGGTTTTGAAACTGAGTGAAGACTACGCTTTTCCCCTATATTGACCTTCATCTTTAAAACAATACGCTAAGACCAACAGTTATATGTGGAGAGGGAAATCCAAACTGACTTTAAGGCTTACTTCGTTTTCTTGGTTAAGCCAAAATTTCTATCCTCTTCATTTCCACAGCAGCTAAGGAACCTCTACTTTTAAGTGCCAGCACTTAACATATGGAACTGGTCATCCAAAAAAATTTAATATTGTAATTGAGCTGATCTCTGAGTGCAAAAGACTATATTTACAGTGCACTTGACAAAGAAAATGAGTGTTTTGTAGGATTAGTGATTAATTCATAAGCATTATATACATATGACTCACTGTCACCGTCTCTGCTCGTGCAACCAAAGCAAGTCCACTGACACAGATTACCACACTAGGGTTGAAAAGGTAAATCAGTGCTTAAAGGGTATTCAATATGGAGAATTAATCCTTTTACACACCTAGATTTAAAAACAAAAACCTGTTTTCATTGCTTTTCTTTAGGGCAGACGCATAAAATAAACAAAGACCTATAGAATGACCTTCAGAAGCATATTAAATGCATATATTGCTTGCAAATACTTGAAATGTGGTATATTGTCTTGTGGAGTTTTGATATGGGAAAATATTTTTATATGTATACAATACAGGTACAGATATACATCTTTCCAATAATACCTTGGCAGAGAATTCTATATTAAAGTTAAAAAGCACTAATAGTGAAAATAGCTTCTATCTTTAATTTTCAAATTATAAAGTTGGTTTAGGTAAGTATTTTCTACTTAAAAAGGAATAATACATAATGACAGAATGATAGGAGCATAACAAATTATAAAGGACATAAAAATAATTAACCTGTAGAAATTAAAACACTCAGTACTTCAGCATCTAGAATCCATTAAAAAGTGTTGGGACCACACTGTGCAAAAAGCAAAGAAAACAGTCACCAAGCTGACAGCACTAATGTTTAATATTCTTAGGCTTATTTTTTTTTTAAAGTGTATTTGCTGATATTTGCAATTCTTATAATAAAAACTAATAAAACACATGAATATATGTATTTCTTTTATCCTGTGGTGCCAAGTCTGAATTGTTGATCACGTTGACTTCTCTCTGGCCTTCCAGCCAACCTGAGAACAATAACCAGCAGCTATATCATAGCCTTCAGCTGTAGCTGCAAGGTTAAGCAGCATGTCCCACTTGTTTCTTCATTTGAATAAATTAGCTCCTCTTTGAAGGAGCAGTTCTACTAAGGTGTGCAAGAAGTCTGCTTTGTGTGAAGATGTCTGGAACCAGAAAGCATATCTGCCTGTCTCCTGCTGGATACCCTGGCGAAGCCACCGACACAGCCGGAGCCCTGGAGCACCGCGAGGCAGCCGCCTCTTGGGGCCCAGCAGCAGCACAGCTACCTTGGCAGGCACCACACCTTGCTAAGTAGTGCAAGCAAAGCTATAGCATTTCTGGTTCCCAGCAATAACTTGCTTAGTGTCAGTTTTCTTCTCTTTTTTTTTAAACCTAATGTGATTTACTACCTTTTCTGCAAAGGACTGAACCATACTCCCCTCTACTAAGAAGCCTCAGCAACAAGGCCCCAAAAAATTCAGCTGTCACTGGCTGCTTTAGTTCACAACTGAAGTGATTATAGCAAGAGTGCTCGACACTCCCAAACAAAAGCTGAATATTAATAAAAAGGTCTAAACACTATTTTAATAAGAATAGAGGTATCCCAAATTAACAGCCACTCTTGAAAGCTGTGCCTCTGCTTTCCAGAGATGTGTTCAGCTGCTTCACTTCAAGAGAGGGAGCTGAACGCAGCCCTCCAAACAAGAAAAGCTCTTTAGTGACAAAAACTGGCATTTTAATCAAGACATGAGCTCTAGGATTCTTGACATTTAAAAGCATTTTTATTTGCTGAAATGGAGAAAAATCCTACCAGAAGGTTTACAAAAATACCAGAAGCTTCAGCAGTATCTAGCTCCTCAATGCAATATTATTCCTGTCAAAATTCAGTATTTTGGCACCCTGCTCTATTTCCACCATCAATGCATGAAGCAAACACAAGTGCTGCATTTCAAAAGAAATTAAGGGTTAAAATTGGTGTTCTTCATTCAGTTCACTTAAATCATTTCTAGTTAACAGGAGCGATGTCATATTGGAAAACAAAGTACCAGAGTCACACTGAGTAAATGCAGCCCGCCTCTACCTTCCTTAAAGGCCTCTGCAAATTTACTCTTCAATTGGCATTTAAAAGGGAAATTGAATTCCTTGTGCACTCATGTTTTAGAAGGGTATGTTGCTTTGTGCAAGCTAACAGGTACCCAGGGCTGTTCTGATGATGTGACTGGGACTCCATGATAAACTGATTTACTCAATACACCGTGAAACCATAGGGCAGCAGAGGGGCGGGCACTGAGCTCTGCGCTCTGGGGACAGCGACAGGCACCTGAGGGAACGGCACAAAGCTGCATCAGGTGAGGGTCAGGATGGGCGCTAGGAAAAAGTTCTTCACTGAGAGGGCGGTTGAGCACTAGAACAGGCTCCCAAGGGCAGTGGTCACAGCCCCAAACCTGCTGGAGTTCAAGAAACATTTGGACAATGCTCTCAGACTTAGAGTCTGATTTGGGGCAGTGTGGTGTAGAGACAGGAGCTGGACTCTATGATCCTTGTGGGTCCCTTCCAACACAGGATATTCTAACATGCCAAACCTGTTAAGTTATGAATAAATGCATCTTCCTTTTTCATGATGGAATTACCATGATGGTTCTTAAAGTAGATTAGTTATACCAAAAATTGTGTGCTGTATGAGCCTTTTCTGATGGATGTGATCAAGCAGAGTGTGTTCTGACTCGGTGAAAGTGTAAACATGCAAAGCAGCACATTTTCCAGGGTTGCATAAGAATAAATATTATCTCAGAGTTCAAGTACAAACGGTCTTTGATTAAATAAACTGGGTACTTTAATTTTTATGGATCTATAACGTTGATATTTAATGTTCTGTTGTTATAAATGATAAATGGAGTTTAAACACACATAACCATAAGATATTAACAACTATACTGTAACTTTTGTCAGGCAGTAATTTGCATTTAATAATTTCAGTCATTTCATTATTCAGAATTTCTATTTTCCCTTTTGGGCTTTTTGACTCCTCTTTTCCTCTGAGCTTAGGTTACTTTCTCAATGCAGCAAACTATTGGGATATAATGGTTAAATAATGTGAAATTGCACTGATGCCAGTGAAATAAAAGTGAGTTTTACAAAACCAAGTTCCTTCCCTGAACATAATAACAGTAAATTTCTAGTGTCCTGTAGTGCAATATCCATTAGATTTATTATGTTGCAATTCCCAATCCCACTAGTTCTGCCTGAGGGTGAGTATATTACATTTCATCACAGTTTCATTTTCTCCTACAGATGAGAAATGGGAATGCTATTGCAGTTATGTAGCATGCATGTGTTAAATCTGATCTCTAATAAAATCAAACACATCACAACTCACAGCACTTTAGCACAGCGTCGGCAAAATGAAACACCATCTGTCATCATGTAGAGACTGCCTTATTGTAACACAAAATCAAACTGCTCAGTGTGAACATTGTTATTTAATAAATGGGTAAATGGAAACTGATAATTATGAACTTATTTATTTTAAATGACTGGTTAAAGCTACAAAAAATGCATTATAACTTATCAATTAGATGTATGGACATTATACTAACACCAAGAGCAAACATCCGTAAGTCAGAATTTTAAATGCATTTAGTGAAAGAGAGATAAATATGTGAAACAGACACTTTCAAAGACCTGTCAAAATGTATGCTAAGGATAGGAACAATGAGGCAAAAAATTCATTGCCTGTACTAATGTGACAATTGTAGTTTCTGATATAAAAACAGCTGAAGCCTATGTTGTTAAAGGAGAGCTACTTGTAGCAAACTGGAAGGTTTAAAGATGAAAGTAACATCAAGCTATGGTCTTAATGGGCTCTAATTCTAAAGGTTAGTCATCATTCCAATATTAACTGGATTTCTAGGAGCTTCTACTTTGGCCTTTTTAATTCATATCAGACTCAAGAACGATGTGACATATTTGCTGTTAGAGAATTAATTACCTTAGAGAAAAAAGCATTTGTCAGCTAAACTGTTCTTTTCAATTGGCAACAACAGCTAAAACAAGACTTCATGTTTATAATTACAAGAATCTGGATTTGACAATTTAACTGCCAGTTTCTAGTCGTCTCGGTTTGTTTTGCTGTTATAACAAAAACCTGAGTCATTTACCCTCAAAAAGGGACCTTTATACCCAGAATATGAAGGTTTTGAAGAGCTATTACTGCATCTCCAAAGATAACGTGTTCTGAGAAAATCTTAATAGTCCCATTGCCCTCATAGCACATCTAAAGGACTCCTGAGCCTGGTACAATGTCACCAGAAGTGTCTAACACAGGAGCAGCGACGTTGCCTGATGTCTCAGGGAACAAATAATGCCAGTCGGATCTCCCAGGTTTTGCGGTGAGAGCTCTCTGTCTTGATGATATTGCATCATGACCTGAACAACCACTAGCATTCCAGAAGAAATGTACTCATGGATTTGCATTTAGGAATATTCTGCTGATTTAAGACTCGGGTTATTATAAAAATTTCAATATAAACAAGAATTTCATTTTTTACCTATTCATTTTCAGGTTTTGTTGCTCTAAGGGTTTTGTTTGTTTAAAAACAAACATTTTATAAGTAGTGTTTTCCTTAGGTAAACCTTGTCCCCTTTTCTGAGCATGCCATTTATGGAGCTTGTATGCACAAGTGGGTGCAGCCATGAACAGAAATCCATGATTTCTACAGTAAAAGTTAAATCTATCTGTGCGCTTACATTTTGTGTTCCATTTATTAGACTGCAGATGCAATTTTTAAAAATTGACAAAAAATTGAATGAGAAAATGCATTTAGTCTTAAAAAAAATTCTCAGCATTTAAGACTGTAACAATCCAGGCAGTTATTTCTTTGGCTTGCCTTGCTGTTCTTAGGCCTTGAAGCACCTCCATGTGTCATACAGCAATACCTACCAGGCAAGACCCCAATAAAACTTAGGCACCAAGTGGTAAAATAAAAACAGTGAGTGTCCTTTATCCTGCGAATTCTCAAGACACCGTACGATACAGCCATTTACCTACCACTGAAATGCAGCCACTTGCAGTGAGAAACACAGCAGCTGTTTAACAGCCCACATTAACACTACGCAGCAGTCTAGGACAGGCGGCAAGGAAGAATACCCTATTGAGATGAAAGTGGAAAGAGAAATTACAAAACCTAACTATAATTACCAGGGTTGGATTGAGGCCAGGAAACAGTCACTATAGCATCTTGAATAACCACAATAAGTCTGCAACTTGGTTTTATAGCTCAGCCAGGAGATGGCATCTCAATCAGCACAGAGCTCTCTAAGACCATACTGGGACACTGCTTTTAGTGGAGAGCAAAAGGGAAATTAGGATCAGCTTTATGCAAAGTTGTCATGGTTCTTTTTGGCTAAAATTAGATCTTGAACATTAATTTAATGTAGAGTTTTTGTGTTGATTATATCAGATTAGGAAATTATACAATCATATATGAGGCTTTTGAGAATAGTGAAATATTTTGCACACAGGGAACACTGATATACTTTCCGTATGTGCTTCATTTATTAAAGCACTTATACAAGGGAGCCCTTAGAGAAGTAACATCTTTCCAGGAAGACTCTGGAGGTTTGGTTGCTAGGAAGTTACATATGCTTGTGTTTTTAATGAGATTTAAAGTATCATGCATTATATATTATTTTCTACATTTAGGATGTTCATTATTTGGCTTACTTTGTACCTCATTTTGCATTTCTGGCATGTAATCTCTCTGCATACAAAATATCCTTTATAAAGAATTCCCTAAGAAATTTCAGAGATTACATTTCAGATTTTTTCTCCCTCAAAAAAAAAGCTCATATAGCTTTTTCCTTTATTGACGTCTGCTGCAGGCATTCATTCATTGAGAATTTGTTTCTATCAACTTAAAGAATTTATCTTGGCCTGTACTGCAGTAACTATTAATGTAGACATTGTGTGCCTTCTATCCTTTTTTGTGTCATATATCATCAGAATCCTTCCAGCTTTGTTTTCAGAAGATATGCTTAATGTCTGTAGGTTTTATTTCCATGAAAATCACAAAAGTAGTGTTTAAAGGGAATTTTTATAAAGATAAAATACTCAGCTCCTCTTACCTTTAAACATTAAATTTTACAATTTACAAGGACAGCAATTGCACAAAAGGAATTTAAGAACTATTTAGTTTTAACTGCCCATCTCAGGAAAGCAAATCATTATGTAAATGCACAGAGCCAGCTTTTTATACGGTCTTTCTTCATTTGCATAATAGAGATGCTAATCAAAGGTCAAAAAATGGCAGCAAACATTTCTGTTGAAAGTAGAGAATGATATGGCAAATTATGATGGCAGTTTTGGTCTAAGGAACTGTTTTGATCTGCAAATAGTTTTCAATAATTTTCAAAACTGCATATTTAATATTCATTGAAAATGATAGGCTGGCTTTTCACCAGCTTCCTGTACTGGTATTGGATTGCTACTACGCTTACATTACATGTAGAAAGAAATAGAGCAGTTTCAGCATTTTAACTTCAAACACAATTTGAGAGGTATGAATATCATAATCAATTTGAATATTTGTACAAGTTGTATTACAGGTGCAATAATAGGAGATGTTCTGATCACTGCATTATGGGCGTAACTATTATTCATCGGTGAAATCTTACTACTGCTCTCTCCAGTGGCTCCTCACCCTCCTCACACAACCCAAGCTGCTGCCCAGCTTCAGGCACCACCCTCCATTTGGCCACCGGCTCTTCCCAAATCACTTACAGCACGCGATTTGAACACTCTGCTCACCTGGGGCTGGCCAGGTGGCTGTAATACCTGTCTGCACACAAGCAACAGTACACCTCCAGTATTGTGCTGGTCCCGAGCACTGTCAGTGACCCTGTTTCCTGGTTACGTCCCACTATCTCAAGTTGTCCCCCCACATCCCCACTACACATGCTAAACTCACGCTTGTTTTTATTTTCTTTCCTCCCTCTCCATCACTGCATCCTGTTCTGACCAACCCAGCCAGGCTGCCATAAGGTGACAAGAGTATGCTAACTTATTTTAGGAAGCAAAAAATGTATTCATATTCAGAAAGAAATCTCTTGGGAACAGAGGAAAAATGTAAGAACTGGAAACCTCAGACCGTGCCATATTTCCGTCTGGTGGATATCTTCTATAACACTGTCCAACAGGACATTTTCCTCTGGCCAGTCAGTCTCAGAAATTGCTAAGGAATAGCCCCTTGGTCCTCCTCTTGGCTCTTCTCCCTCTGGTGAAGTACTGGCTGCTGTTCATTGAACCAAGGTGGGCAATGCTTCCCAAGCCTGCTTACTTGGCATCCCTTACCAGCTCTGCTGCACCTGTCTACTTCCAGTGCTGTTAAAAAAACCCTTATCTTCTAACAAAATAGCTCACCTTGGCAACAAAATCTATGACCCAGTTAGTGAACGACCCAGCACTGGTGTGTTGGGGATTATCACAGTAATGGGTATAAAATCACTCAGAGAAAAGCTTCTGCCACTTCTCTGAATTCCAATGTCTGCCCCTGCTGATCATCCATCTCCCAAACACATGTAAAAAATATGCAAATCTGAACTTTACAACTCAGTTTATCCCTGGCCTGGACTGTATTCACATGCTAAGCCCTACCTTTCATTTTATAGCAGGTAGGAGGGCACAGATTATAGTAGCTATGTATTACAGTGGTCAAGGTAATAAAATCTCCTGTTGCAAATACCTCACAGGCAATTTGCTATTATAATTGCTTGATGCGTGACAGGCAGTCAGTATTTACACTGTCTTATCATTAGTGATAAAAAATTGAAGGCTTTATACCAGTACCTGCTCCTGCTATGACACTGAAAGAAACTCATATGAGACAAATAAAATATATGAAGTGGCTTTTGATCCTCATATTTGGTTTGTTTTGAGAAAAAGAAGCTTAATAAAATTTCGTACAAGAAGTTGGCATCAGGTTTACTTAGTCTCAGATAGAGTCATACTGGGCATTTGCAAAAGAAAATTTAAGTCCTTGATGAGAGAAGTTGATAGCTGTTTCTTTAGAGAGACTGTCACGAATTAAGCTCAGTTTCCATGAGCAATCCCTGCAAATATATTGGTAGGTGTGGGAACTTTCGCCTGGTTCCCAGAGTTCAACACATTTCATGGCAATGAAATTACCAGGTATAACTTAAAAGGAATGCAATGTTATATCTGGTTATTTCTTTTGAAGTCTCAAAAAATGACTTTTTCCACACTATAATAAAGCATATTTTTATTCCTTGTATGGAATAAATAGAAAAGCGGTCAGTGTGGAGTACAAGTGGAAGGAGCAACCCAACAGTAAGAACCGTGGCTGCATAAGCACAGCCATGCTAATGGTACTCAGCGTGTTACTTGAGGCTTCCCTTCCCATTATGATTGCTTTTGCCAGAATACTTGTGCACTTACTGAACTTCAAACACATTGCATAATACCCTAATTTTAAGTCTAGGACTATCTACAGAGTTCTCCTCTTTATTTCTAAAAACTCCCTTAAAATGTTTGATCTGCTACAAATGTTTGAAGAGTTTGGTGCGCAGTTGAATCAAAATGATTCCTATGTTGGTTTGCTTCAGATGAAGGAAATAACTTCATTTACAAAAAAAAAAAAAAAAATGCTTAATCGCATGCTTTTATAGGGTAAACCACAAGCAATGGCTGTACGGGTTTGAGAGCACAAAATCACAAAACTTGAACCCTACATTAAAAAAACTATTTACAAGTTCGTATTCAGAACTTCCCAGTGCATGAGACAACTCAAAGGCTATAAGCATTCATAAACATCAACCAACCACCATACGATGTATAAAAATTATGCCTTTTCTTTGTCCATTCAAAATTTGTTGTCAAAATAAAAATTAAATGGCAACATCAACCATTGTCATTGCTTTTTATCCTGTTAGTGTTTCCAAAGTGCGCTCTCGATAACATGGGCATTTGCTCTGTCACTTACTTCTCCTGTCTCCTGCAACACTGACGGACACAAACTCTGTGCTCCCGACACCCTCTAGCATATGGAAGTGTTCCCTAAATTCAAAAACTGGGAAACTGAAGCAGAAAGTTTTTAAGAGTCACCCTGAAAATATACAGAAATTAAACCCACTGCTCATGGCTATGGGGATCATACTGGAACACGGATAAGCAAACAGATAGCGCCTTAAACACAAAACTCTTCTAGCTGCAGTCGAATATTTATTGTTTGACCTGCAGCTCCCACACTCCTCTGTCGTATATAAATCACATTTCTGTGATACAGGGAGATTTCACTTGCAATTGCAGCAAAACCTCATTAAAATGAACTGGCAGATGGAATATTTCTACCTTACAGAAAACTGGTGAAAAGACAAGAAAATATTCCTCGCCTATGCTTGATATTCAAATATTTTCAACCACTCTAGTTGCAATATTTATGTTGTACATATAGAAAGATGGATATATCCAAGCTGTAGAACACAAAGTCAATATCTTTCCCATGTACAACAAAATAAGCCATGTCTTCTGTTGCCTGCATGCACTTCTGCACACTGATTTACAGTTAAACTGCCACCACAGAAAACTGAAATAACTCCTCAAGCACAGCTCACATTTTTCCAACCAGTTTCTTGAAAGGTGGCTATTAATTCCCTCCAAATATTTGACAGAAAGCAAACAGGTTATTTTTATGAGTTGATAAACTCATGACTTTAAACTATCTTTCCTCAATTATCAGTAACGTGTACTGTACATTTCATTTGGTTCTTTGTTTGGAACTGAGTTAAAGAATAGTAACCACATATATGTGTGATATATAACCACAACTACCTTCTCACAGGAGTTCATTACTCAGCAAAACTATTCATTTAATTGTACATAAGAAAAAATGTTGATTATTCCCACAGGGAATGCATTTTAGCTCAAGTGTTAAGCTTCAGTCCGTCCCTGGCAGAAATAATCCTTTTTGCGGAAAAAAGAAAGAAACTTTCAGGGATGAAATGACAAATTTTGAGCTGAGAAGCTGATACTGGTGCTCTATTCCCATTATGCCTGCAAGCAGGGTACTGTTTGGGGACCAGAAGTAGGAGGGAAGTGGTGACGGCAGGATGCTGTGAGAAGACTGCCAGCCTGGAAATTTCCTCATTCTGCAAAGCAGTAACTTTTCCATCTCTGAATGTCCCCACTGGAGAAGATCAACATCCAAAAAACCACAGCCACTTACATTTTACGAATGTATCTTAAAACAAATACTTAGTCCTCCTGCTGGCTTGCTGTCAGAGCAGCATGTGCAGCCTGCAGCAGGGGCAGCACTCAGCTCCCCAGCCCTCAGATATGGGTACCCTATGGTGACTCATGGGATTTTGGCGATTTGATCAAAGGTTTTCTCCTCAGTGGAGAAGTGGCATTTTAGACCATTTCAGCAAAAGCATGCCTTTTGACTGCATTTACATAAATTATTCCATATTGTGATCTAAAAAGTTGAATTGTTTCACAATTGGAAATCTGAAATTTACTGGAGCTTTGACAAATGCGAGCAGTCGAGCTCTGCTGAGTTAGTGAGAAGCCTCTACACCAGCTACGTTGCTATTCAGTGAAGGAAAAACCAGCACAAGTATTTTATACCTTTAAAACTCATTTGAGCTGGAGACATGATAGCTGGGGTAGGCAGAGTTCAGCTTCTGAAGGCCCTTCTTGATGGCATACAGCCTCCTGACAGCAGCTAACATCAAGCTTAACATACCAAGAGGGCCAAAGTCAGCAAGTTGCAAGCAAGCTTTCCCCAGAGGAGGGCGTTTTGCTTGTGCCCTTTCTGTGAAGGCTCCCAGCAGCCTTACATTAGCGTTACCTGCCCTAAACAGAAAGAAAACTCTGAAATCAGAAAGCTGATGGCAGCAACCCGCACACCTGAGCAAAGGTACAGTAACACGTTTGTTACCTGCTGATTCCCAAGTGCACAGAAAGGATCCTGGACAGGTTTCAGCCTATGCTGAAGCCTGAAACCTCATGTACTACTCCTGCTGTGAGAACACCTATAGCTATTGCAAGACCCTTTTTCTTAAAAGCTGAGATTTTTATTTTATACATATGTATTTATTTTAAGAACCATGGCTACCTGGAAAGGCAATCCCACAACAAGAAAAAATATGCTGCAACTTTCAAACCATCATTCTAATAGGCTTAACAGGATTATATCATAAATCTCCGGTTTAAATTTACATACTTCAAGAACATCATTGTAGGCCAATAAGCATATTGAGTATCTATCACATTTGCAATAAAACCTGAACAGAACTACAAAATTGACAGCAGGTAAAATTTTATCTTCTCTATGAGAAGAATGGTTGATTGCACAGAGGTTCAGAGTTTGAAGAATGAGACAAAGAACTGAAGTTAAAAACTTGCCAATAGGTGATGAAAGAAATGCTCCAAGAGGAAAGGTGAAACTTTATTAACTTATCTTGAGAAAAGCAATAGATTTCCGTCCAGCTATAGAAGGGATTTTTAATTCTAGATAAATGTTCTGTTTCATTTATTAGTCTTAGAAATAAAGGAAGAAAAGTAGGCAAAGACATTTCTCTGAGCCTAGGCACCAGCCAGCTTTCTCAGAGCCTAGGTACCAGCATTTTACCACTTGGGTATGGGGAGGCATGGCAGGGGAGACAGAACGTAAGAACATTTTAGTATAACAAGAAGAAAAACAGGGAAAGAAAGAAGCTTTGTCTCTCCCCTACTCTTAAACTGTGCTACACAATCTAGGAAAGGGATGGTTTTCTCTTTCAAAGAGGATTTTAAGCAAATTTGTGCTGACACTGCTATTCCCCTTTTTACAATTTGAAAGTGGTTTCTAAAGGGACAAAGTATTTGATGTTCTGATATCAAGACGTGTGAGATTTTTCTTAGATCCTCAAAGTGCACGATGACAGCCTCAGAAAAAAACTGAACTGATGACAGAAACTAAAGAACAGGCGATTTCTTTCTTCTGGACATTTAAGCCCATTTAGTAACTTTTACCTAGTCTTTGTTATAACTCAACCATAGACTAGAATATAACATACTATAGACAGAAAATGGAACTTAAATGTCTACAAAAGGAAATGCAACTTATATAAGGTAGGTTATAAAGTCATAAAAAAAAAAAAAAAAATTGTTCAAAAGCTTTGCAGTGAACCAGGGAGCACTAAAGGCAAGAATTTCTGCAAACCCTGAATACAAACCGCACTAAGCTGGGGCCTCTTCCTGGTCTATAATCAGTTTATATTCACTAGGCTTGTTTTTGAAGTAACACAGTAGAAAGGTGGGTTAATAACCCCTGTGCTGTGTTCCTAGGTATATCACTTACTATGTTCATCACCAGCATGGAGAGCCATCTCTTTGAAACAGGTCACCCACTCACCTTAAGGCCAAATTTGCCTCAGGGACAGTAACAAAGATATTTCTGCCCTAGGATCATTTACTCCTTTCCTAATTCCTACACCAGCTTTGACACCAGTATAAAAGTGAACAGTCCCCAGCAACTTTAGTGTTCAAAATCAGTTTCTCAAGTTGTCCATTGCAATACTTCAACACCCAAGAACAAAGAACTTACACACCTACAGCAGCTGTTCCACAAACGACAGGCAGATAATATCTTTCCAGACAACAAGAAGGTAATCCAGAGGTCTGGGACACCCCAAAAAAAGTGGAAGAACTTCAGAAAGACAAAATTCACATCAAGTGTACACAAGATAACCTAGAAAAATAGAAAGAATTTTTACAACTATTTGATGTAAAACTTTTCATTGGTTAGATTAGAAATACTTGTAGTATGAGAAACATCTCTACCTTATGTTGTCCCTCTTTTCAACCTCAGTTCCAGAAATTTGATTTTTTTTCTTGCCTTACTAACTAGTGCTAACACCTTCAGGATGGACAGTCGGAAAAAACACAAGTGAAATAGTAACCCCATAATCATGAAAACAAAACAATGTTTAAACAAATAGCTAAATCATAATCCTGAGCCAACAAGCTGACTGTTTACCTTCAAACATCAAAATGGAAGTTGAAGATCACCTAAAAAGCTAAATTTTAATTGAGGAGAGACAGCAGAAGGAATTTAAGTTGCATGGATTTTAGAAAGGTCACCAAGTCTCCGCTTCCTCCTCCATTCCCTTTCCACCCTTCTTTCAGTCTTTTATTTCCCTCTGCACCACACAATTGAAAAGAGCATTTGGTCCAAAGTCATTAAGTATGGTATTGGGGTGAGCCACATATGTGGATAGGGAACTGGCTTAAATGTCACAGACAGAAGCTGTTTATGAGGCAGAGCAGTTTGGGACAGAGGGATTAGTGGAATGCCACAAGAATCAGTATTAGGCCCATTTTTGTTCGTTTTATATATCACTGACCTAGGACATGAAATATGTATGAAGGTGAAGAAATTTGCTGATGAAACAAAACCAAAGAATGGAGCCACTAAAGACAAAAACAGAACAGCAATAAAATTCTGAATGACAAATAGACGAGGATCACAAGCTGATACTATTAGTGGTTTCACTGGCATCTGCAATTCATTGTAAGGAAAGATAAGGTTATGAGATTACAAAAAAATAAAAGGTAGTGCTCTCTCAATAGCCATATGTCACAAAACATTTAACAGGAGTCGAATATGGTCCTGGTACTGCAAAAAACTTGAAAACCATCTGCACAAGGATTAACAGTATTTAAATTAATAAGGCGAGAGAGATTCTAGGATAGATACAGTAAACAAAAGTAGGACTTGGAATAAATCACTTTAATACTACAAAGGAGACTCAAAGCCACATTTGGAATGCAGCCATAGTCCTTGTCCCTTTAGTATAAGAAGGATATTATGAAAGTGAAGATATGAAAAAGGCAATCAGAATATTACAGAAACTAAAAATTTAGTTCACACCACAAAGGAGTGAGCAGCCAGTACACTTAGGGTTAAAAAAAGATCTTAGGGGATGGAAATCTTTTTGAAATATAAAGAACATTGACTGGAGTATAAAAGAAAGAATGCATTTACCTAGAGTGAAGGAATTATAGTGAGTTGAAGGCAATTTGGGAAAGTTATTTGTCTCAATAAATTTATTTACAGATTGCATAAAGTGAAGAGATATAACACACCAGTACGATGACAACCAGCATTGCCTGAATGGCTATTCCACACAATGGTCAGGAGCACTGGATGCCATGCAGCAGTCCCACTGCATCCAAAGTAATTTTACACCGTGCTGTGTGGGTTACCTGGTAGATGATGGTCAACACCACAGTTACCCAGAGGAAAAAATAATAGAACGGACAGATCAGAATTACTAACTCACCTACTCCTACTGCATGTTCATCCTAGACTATATTAATAGCACAGAACTGCACTAAAATTAATGAGGTTTTGAAATTGCAAGGAATTTTATGACTGATAACACACTGTGGCACAGCTCATCCTTTGGAGTCATACATTATCCCCTAAGGACTACACAATATGCCAGGCCACCGATGGTTCCCTCAGCTTGCTGGCTTTCTTTCCAGAATATCCTCAGTTCCTTTTACCCAGATCTGATCCACCTCTTCTTGAAATCAGTGGAAAGATTCTTAACAATTTCAGATGAAAATAGATTGGCCCTCAGTTGCTAGTGAATACATGCAACATCTTCAGAATTACTACACGGCATGACAACGTAAGGTGAGCAGGCAAAATAGTATATGATTTCTGTTGCAATACTAAAATTTTAATTTCAGAAAAATCTATTTTCTTAGTCTGTGTGATCTTCTCCTACCAACCTTAGTAACAACCAAAACCAGATTAATATTATTAGAATATTATAAATTTTCATTATGTTTAATGTAAGAATCTGACAAGAGATTATATTAAATACATTTTCACCAAAATTAAAATCACATGTTGGAAAATTAATCCTAGATGTGTCAACTGTAATTTCAGTCTCTCTGAAGTGATTGTTATGAATTGGAATCCTAAGGAAAACACCACACTAGCTACCAATCAGCCAGATAAAGTGAATTTGGAGAGATGAGTTCACTTGATTTGATAGCCACCTGGAAATACACAGGTTGTGTTCTTGTCATCTGCACTAATTATCCAGACATGACTGGCTCCCATTAGCTCTAATATGGTCTCAGAGGAATTCAACAGCAATGCCTCAGGTTGAAGGGAGAGAGGGAAGGAAAAAAAAGTGGCAGTTATTACTCACATCTGGCATCTTTTTTTCCCCCCCTCTTTAGTGGGAAAGCATCAGGTGCTACAAGCAGCAGTGTGAAGAGTTCAGAGAATGACACTCTTCCCTCAAAGGTCTTACTGACCTCATGGCCAAGCAGAACAATCGGAGAAAACATGCTTTTGGGGGGAAACTCTTGTTCTGAAGTCTTCCCTGCATTTACACGATCTTCTGTGCCAGGAAAAGCACCAAAGTAGCTCAAAGCCAGGAGAGGAGCGGAGCCAGTAAACTTGAGCAGACCTGACAGTGTTCTCTATTTTTACTACCTACTGAGTAAGGAAACCATTTGGATGTGATTTTTATTTGTATCATTCCTGATATTCCCTAATAAAATCATAAGAAGTTTAGGGTAGGAATCCTTATTTTACACCCCCTCAAATCAAGATATTAGACTAATGCATGTTCATTTGAATTGTGTGAGTGCACATGTGCAGTTATCAGTGTATGTTGGGACAGGTGCAGAAACTTTTCACAATCAGTTGATTAATCACTGTTGTCACTAGGAAAGTGAAAAAAGTTTTCAGACTACTTTTGTATGGGACCTGCTCAGAGACAGTGATTCTAGTGCAACAGGATAGTCACAATTTGGAGAAAAAAAAAAGAAGAAAACCAAGTCAACAGCCTTTATAAAACAACGTGGAAATACTTGTATGCAGAAATTATGGCGGTGTTACAGCACTGTTAAGCTGAACTTGCTGAATGATGATATTGCCTACTTTGGAGGAATATGACATTCCCTAAATAAGCTATTTAGCTGTACTCCAAAAAAAAAAAAAAGTATATATTTTTCTACCATTGATTCTTTTATATTGCAGTGGTTATACATCTTGTATAATTATAGTGTAATTTAGCAAATTTAGCAGGTTTTATTGCAATGACTTCACTTCTATATCAAGTTTGGATTTTCAAGTGAGTTATAATTACGTACCTGTTAAAAAAAAGGCATGTGATAAGATCTTGCATAAGTACTGTTATACATGAAATAATTTAAATAGGGAAAATTTCAGGGTTCTAGTTAGTGGAATAGATAGCGTCCTTCTTCAAGGACACTATTTATGCTCTTCAGTGTGGCCATGATCAAAGTACACATGCATCTAAAACAGGAATTAGATAAATTTCAGGCTAGAAGGATTTCACTATTTATGTGCTGATAGAAGAGACATCACAAGGTGCAATGCTGTGGAGTTTCAGCACTTAAGCATTTGTCCACATGTAAACTTAAAAAATGCTGTCTACTGTGTCTGCAGAGAGAAAGTATTGCTATTGATTGCAAATAATTTTATACAGATGTTTGCTTACAGGCAAGTAAGCCTAAGAGACTAAAGGAAAAACAGTGATACAGATCAGACTTGTCAAAATCTAATTTAGCAGTTTTTGATCAGAAAGCAGATGACAACTGATGACTTCATGCAAGCTGTTCTGAAATGCACCACAAGATGCCAAATAAAGTACAAAAGGAATGCTTCCAAAAATACAGTATATGCCCTCAAAACCTTGAGTTTTAACACAGATGTTATTTTAGTTATTTTCAGTCTTTCTTACAGATTACTTTTAGTTTCTACAAGACAGCAAAAAGAAACCTTCTCATTTTACTGAAACAGATCCTAAAGTGAATAATCCATTTCCCTGGCACCTAGCCTCTACACATCATATCTTTTCAATGCCTAACTACCCCTGATATCATCAAATTCAAGGTACCCATTATATGATTCATTTCTAATGAAAATTACCTTCACAGTCATCTGTATAAAAAAAAAAGAAAAAAAAAAAGCTAATATCTGCCTCTAGGTTCCTGCCTTTAACTGCTTCTTCTGTTCTTTTTTTTCCTTCCTAAATGGCCACAGGCTGTCAATATCTCACTCACCTTTTTCAGGTGCCATAACACATATGGGAGGGGTGGAGGAACTGGAACAGAAAGTTGCACCCAGAATTCACCGAATATTGAAGAACAATCTACCAACTGCACATTGATTTGCTTACAAATAGCCCCCAGCACTGCAGAACTAATAAGCTTATCCTCTCACCCTCCCCAAAAAAAAGACAGTGTTGACCCCACAGGCTGAAAATGACACCACAGAAAAGCAAGCAGCATCTGAGGTAAGAACAGAAAATACTAAATCATGTTCATTTACTGATGATTTTGTACTATTTCCAAAGATAATCCTGATGTCAGAGTTGACTAGTCAACTAGCTATTAGTAAGCTGAAAGCAATTTTAGCTACTTTCAGTAGCCCTGATAAACTAGTGATTCAATATGTCAGCTTGAGAGTGATGAATTTCAGTGGTTTCAGAATGAGTCCTACAGTATATTATACATGTCATAACAATCCCACTCTCTCCAGAAGTTAGTAGTCATGGAATATATCACACAGTTTGACAAGCAAATCTCTCAACAAGATCTACGTTTATTTCCTATGACCTACAAAGCAACTCTTATCACAACAAATGGAGCAAGCCCAGCACATCTCAGCGTAAAGACAGATTGAGACAAATCTATCTACGTTACAGAACAACCTCAGAGGACTATCAAAGTAAGCTAAAGATATATGCGCTCTCTCACAGTAAGATTTTAAAATCTATCTTAACTCAAACTAGTATGTTCACAGCTAAGCAAGAAAAGATGTGCCAGGAACTAATTAGGAAACAGATAAGATCCAAGGTCATGCATTCCGTGTATTGTACTAAATAGCATCCTAATAGCAAGATATGGTCAACTGTAATTTTTGCCAGAAGTAACCAAGGAAACCACTTATCTGAGTGCATACACGGAGGGGGGGAGGTAGCAAAGGAAATGGACTCAAATCCAAATTCAGAAAACTTGGAGAGCTAGCTGAAACAAGCCTCCAAAAGATGCAGCTGTTTGGAGAAAGAGCTTATACATATTTATTGAAACTTTTTTTTTTTTTTGGTCTAAAAGCACAGTGAAGACAGAGCAGACTCTCATACAGTACTGAGAAGAGTATGGCAGTCAATATGGGTCATGAGGCAGTGGTGTCACAGTAATTCATAGTGAGATTCATGTTTTCGTAACTTCTGGATCTTTGATAAATCTTGCTTACAAGACCTGAACGTCTCAGCAGCACTTACGCAAGTAATCTCAAATAGTCAGCAAATATGTCTATACTACACTCTGCAAGATCAGCTTTCTAAGAGGTTGTAAACACAGCAAACATCCTCTTCCATATCGCCAGAGCATGCCCCACACCAGTCAGTTCGGGCCCGCCTGGTAGCACAGTGACACACTGGGCTTGCACCACCTTGGGTGCTGGGCAGCAGACATCAGGTTCCATCATCAAGAACTTCTGCCTCAGATCACACTGAGAGCAGCATCACACGAAGTTTTAAATACAGGGCTGCTGAACTGAGACCGGTCCGAAAAACTCTCAAGCAGCAGCAATTACAGGATGGCTTTCTATTTGTAACAGTGTACTGTAAGCTTTCTTCCTGGAACTGCAGCACATTCTTGAATAACCTCGTGAATTAATGCTGTAGATGCCTATTTAGAGCTAATCTTGAAAACCGTCCAGGAACTTTACTGTTGTAGAGTGTATGCATCATTAGAACATGATCCAAATTCTTTAAAATCAAGACACATAAGCCCCCCTGCAGTATTTTGTCTGTTTTACAGAGCATTAACTGCTACTAGCTCATTTGCAAGATATGAATTACTAGCTTTAATTTACAGAATTGCATATAGTACCTGCATCCATCCATGCTCCAGTATCACTGCTGACAACTGAGAATATTCTGATAGCTTTCTGTAGGAATTTGAGTATGTCTAGATGAAAGGATTGCTTCAAAAGTACACATGCATTCAATTCTAACTGAAATCAATGAGCATTTAGCATCTACCTGCCTTGAAAAAGATCGAGGTCATCTTGATCATGAGGCATTTCTTATTGAAATACGAAGGCTATTAATGTGTGGCTTAGGACAGAACCAGCAGGCAGAGTTGCCAGACTTGGCTTTTCTTTGTGTTAACTACAGTGCTCTTTATGGTATTTTTGTTTAGATTACTACTATCACTTTACCATTTATTCACTACAAAATTATTGAAAACTTTAAGCATACTGAGTTCATTCATTTGTAAGTGTAAAAATAATAAATATACCAGTGGCAGAATATTGACTGTGATACTGTTTAACTGTTATGATGCCTGTTTGGTAAATGAGTAATTAAAATGAGCCATTGTGTAATTGGTTGCACCATAATTGGTTTCTGGTTGGTTGTTTTTTGTATTTTTTTTTAACTTAAAAAAAAATGGAACTAGATTAGAGTAGTGCAGCTGTATTGGAATAGAGAGGGAAAAGAGGGATGTCTCCATGCAAATTCACAAGCAGAGGGAACACTTTTCAACAACTTAAAACCCAGCTGCACGGCTAATTTGCCAAAACATTTTTTTTCTTCTAAAAAATAAATAAAAAATACTCAGTTTTACAGCCATATGTGAACATGTCCCAACTTCTATCTGCCTGGTAGTTTGGAAGGGGATGCTACCTTCTCTCTGCATTTATCTATTTAGATGAAGTGGAAAAAAGTCAATCGCAACAAAGATGGAACGGAAGTCAGTGTGGATCTGTGTAATTCAAGAGGCAGTGCCACAGAGGGGAAGGAAAAAGAAACTGTGATGTAGCAGAAGAAAATTGAAGGAAGATGGTTGCAAATATATTTCAAGAGAGTAAGGGGAAAGACACTGAGATTGCTCTTTTTTTTTTTTGGCTTAATGAATAAATCATTTTTGTTTCCTCCCCCCGTATGCACCTGCTGCTTTGAAAAGCCCCTTCCACAACCAACAACTGAACAGCAAATGCTGCACAATGACTCAAATGTTGCTGGAGCCATGCCAGCAAAAATTACCACTCTTCAACCAAGATAAACATCATATTACTTCATTACCCTTTTAAAACATATGCAAATTAAATCCATTATTCTTTTTTCTTACAGAAATGAAGTTCCTTTGGCTGGAATTCAACGGCTCCCTTTGTCATCATTGACCATGAATGGGTGAACTTCATGTAGATGATGCCCATTTCCCATCTTTGAATCAAACATTAATACCATTTGACAGTAATAAATAACATTTATCACAATAGGGATCTACTAATGATTTTCCCACTAAGCTGGCTCATCAGAACCTATCAGCTGACAACTGCATAAATGAGATTAGCATAACAGCTGCCTATGACAAATGTATCTAAATCATTTTAATGCCAGCTAGCTCTTTGATCTCCCTATCACGTTGTTGCCAAAACTAAATCCATTTCTTCAAGATACATGTTGTTTATTACAGATACATGCGTATATCCCACACCATTATGGACTCTAGAGCTTTCCATAATTAAAAGAATTAAAACCACCGATTGGATACTGCCACTACAGTGTAAACTTGCAGCGCTGCATTTCAGAACAACATTCCACTGCCTACTCAATCCCCACCTCTCTCCCCAGATTGTAGGATTCAGCGTTGAATAGCTGTGTGTTGCTCTGGCACAAAATACATGTTTTAATGTAAATACATGTATTAACTGCTTTGTGAGCATTAGTTACAGAAGCATCATTCTCATACAATTAAAACTAATTCCCAGTAAGATAGGACTTGGTTCCATGCACACGTCAACACAACGACTCTTTGTGTTTGTATGAACGCCAAAGCATCAGCAAGAACAATTCTCTGGTAGTGCACCGTGTTGGTGCGCTGACTGCTATTAAAGGGATGCCTGTGAGACTGTCATACAAACTCATGACAACAGCCTTCAGACTAAAACCAATGACAGAAGTCTTCGTTGCACCTCCACAGCAAGGTTTTTAAAAGCAACTCACTAACTTCCAAATCCTTCCTTAGCTGAAAGTCAGAGTGCTCCCCACTGCCTAAATTCAGGTTGCCAGTTGTGTAGGGCCTTAAGGATACAGAGGGCTTCTCTGATGTCCAGCACACATGGGAAAAGATAACACCCGGATGAACTCATGGTGCTTCGGAAGCCAAAACAGCACAAGGAAAGAAAAAAAAAAGAGAACACTATTAAAAATTAAGTTTTCCCCTGTTTTCCCCAAGGTATTTTTTTGGAATCTTAAGTTGTAATTTTCAAAAATATTTACCTCCTAACTATTCTACCTACAGATAAGAAAATATATCTACTTGGGTCTGCTGGCATGTAGACATTTCTTTTAAAAAAATTGTTCCTACTTCCCTGTTTTGAGCCATTTTGGAGCCACCAATATGTTGAAACCTGTCAAAGAATCTCCATTGACTTAAGTTTGGATTACTGGTGACTTCACACACAGAGTAACTTCAGGCATACCTACACTCGAGTGCCCTTGATTTAAAGCTCAACTGTGCACACCTTGCCTGGACTGGGCGCCTTCACACAGCACATTTATTTTGTAGTTCATTGTAGAAATTTGCATGTGTTTTCCCATCTGTGTTTTCAGGCAACTTCTAAACAGAAGTAATCATAGCTATTTATACATAAACCATCTCAATGGCTATTCTGTGAATAAATAGAATGCAAACTAGGTATCTGTGCTGCATTTAAAGTTAAAATAAATACCCATTTACACAACCAGCTAAGTAAATTCTGCAACATGAGTCTTTTAACTTCAACTGAAAACCAAACTAGAAATATCAAGTTGCACCAGAGCTCAGTTCTCCTAGAAGTAGCACCAATTCACAGTGGAAAAGGTTTCCCTTAGAAATATTAATTTTGAAAAGTTTGAAGGGTTTTGCATAAGCATGGAAAATGTGCAAGTATGAGAACTAATGAGATTGCAGGCTGAGAACTGTTACAGTATTCCAGTTAGAGTGCTCTGTAGTAAATATCTTGTTTTTAATGCTGTTAGATTCACAAGCACTTTGTTCTTTCTTGCTTTGCAATTAAAATTCATGGGATGTTTTCTCCACATATTTTTCAAGTCTGCCTGCATTCTCCATATCTTACACAAATTTCTGGCCATTTTTTCTTCATGTGAAACGAACAGAATGCATGGTCTTTTTTTCCAAGCCTTTTGTTTTCTGAAGCAGGCCATTTTTCATGGATGAAACTGAGGTACACATTTTCAGTTTTGACAGCATTTCTTATCATTCCCTCCAGTTAGCATTGTCACCTTTAATTATTTAATTCTGAAGTACAAGGAAGGCTGATTTATATCCATGAAGTATAATTACAGGCAGATGGAGGTCTTGGAAAGTAAAAACACTGAACTGGGGATGTAATAAGTGCCTGTAAGCTTCCTGAGAGAAGTCCTCTGTGCCACCAGCTAAAAACAAAAACCCAAACAATTTAAACTAAATGAATCCAGGCTGTTGTAGGCACTGAGTTAATGAAAGTGAATATAAAACTAATAAAGTGCATTGGTTGTGGTTGCAAGTTAATTTAAAATGTTTTCAAGTACAAATGATGAAATGTGTTTGTATTAATCAAAGTCATCTTCGAATGTGCCCATGGTCAAAAAGGCTTTTTTCCTTCCTTCAAATCTCCACTTCTCTTGAAATCACTTTGACACAAGTCCACTCTGCATTTTGAAGAGAGAAGGGCTTTCTGCAGCTCTTTCATATGGTAATGTACAGCATATTTTCAGCTGCCTTTTTTTAAAGTTTAAACAAATGGAAGGCTTATTAAGAAGATATCATAATTACATGCAGCTATTTTACTAGCTCTTATCTGAAGCAAAAGCAAGCAATTAGTTGAGAACATAAATTCATTCAAGACACTTACTGAACATGAGGGAATAGACCAATGGGAGAAAATAGGCCCATTTTACTGTTTCATCTTCCCTGTAGGAAGACAGCAAACAACTAGCAAGTTACCACCACCTACAAAATAGCTCGTACACTTGAAAAATTAACTAGGATTTCAGAAGGCTGCAAGATGGTTTAGCAAGTGGCCAAACATACCAAAATTCACCTCAGTAGTCCCGGCTGTAGGACAGTTAACCGGACAAACAAGAGAGCTGCTGTTGTAATAGACAGGAAAACCAGGACAGGCTCAAGTGGTCACTGGTTTTGTTCTCACCAGAAGAAACTGAAGCCCACTGCTTTCTCAAGATATCACTTCATTTTCAAATTATGGACCACTGAAGAAGTAATCACTAATACATCAACATAATGAGATTTGTGCTTCATTCTGAATGCAGATACCAAATGGAAAATATTATGAGCACTGTTAATGCTTATTCTATTTGACTTTCTCTGCTTTTTAAGCATTCAATTCTCTAGAATGCAGATCACCACCTTCCCCTACCCCTAGCCATGTGACATGTTTCACACGTTTAGCATTAAGCACATGAGCAGTGGTACAGGGTACTCTGGAACCATTTGTGAGTTCAAGTTAAGCACCTGCTTAAAGGTGTTAGCATGTAAGGGCAGCCTTCAGGCCTAGAGCTGCCATTTAGGTTGTCACAAGGACAGGGTGACATGTACCAGGACGTGACCCCCAACTGCAGCCATCACTCCCTGCACGTCACAAAGCTCTGTTGGAGAAAACCCCTCTGAGAGTACATAGCCGTTGGGGTTTAAGATCCCAGGGACCTGGCCAAGCTGTGACCTCCCAGGGGATGGCACAAGGCAGGACAGACCAGAGCAGAGGGCACAGCAGTGGGGAGAACAAATCGGGAAGAACAGGTTCCTTGTGGAGACACCGCAGTGCTACATCCAACAGGATGCTGAGGACACCGACATCGCTATTCTAAAGACAGACCTGGAGGCCGGGGGCAGGTGAGGAGCAACGTGCAATTTGACCGCGGTTGGCACAGTCATTCTGGAACCTGCAAGGTAATCCTTCACTGGGTGCCTCTGAACTCAGAGATAGTTCTTCAGGTTCATTATATAGGAAGCTCAGAGATCTTATTACTCCTGGTAATCCAAACTAGACTTAATACATAATGGGTTACTCCCTATCCTGCTTTACTTTTAATATTCCTTTCTGATGAATACAAGTCAATTAAAAATAATTAGAAACAGGCAGAGGAGAAGCATCTACTCCTTCCTTTTTGTCAAGGGGGTAACCAAAAAAAAAAAAAAGAAAAACCTTGAAAACGACCTAAGATTTTTCCTACTTTTATTCATACCACATACGTAGAAGTTTCTCACATATTTAAGACAACACCTTCATTCAGATCCTCTCTCTCTACAAAGACAGATAGGATATTTGTGCTGGAATTTGTTAATGTTTTCCAAACTACTAGAAAAAACAACTGTTTTTCTAGCAGAAACATTTGGCAGGCACAAAGGCAGAATAATACTTCATCTTTCTGTAGCTGCCTTCACTTGCAAATCTCAGTAGTATTAATTCATTTTGGAGAAACACTAATGATAGTTTTTTTCCTCTTGTCATCGGTTGGGCTCTGAATATTTCTTTTAATGAATGCGACATAATTCATGCACAGTCACTACTGAACCTAGCAAATTCATAATTAGTGACAATTTTGCACCTGCTGTTATGGGTAGATGCTGTTCTCTTTAATTTAACTTGATACCTTGATTATTCATCGGAAACGGCAGGAGATGCAGATTATCTTACATGTTTCCTGAAAAGAACATAGCAGTTCCAGCTGGATAAATACAGAAAAAATGTTTTCAAGAATTTTCCAGCAATCAAGACACCAACCCAGCAGTGCACACATTGGGCCATTGCATTCATGAACATCATCACCCCAAGGATGACAGTGATATTTCATATACTTAAAAGTAAATATGATAATAAATTTGACCATATTTTTAAGCTAAGCTACTAGCTGAAGATGGAAGCATTACACGTGTTTTATGCAAGAGATGATCCTGCTGGAGTGTGTATCTGACTCCAACATCAATCCTACTACAAAGATATCTGAATTTCGAACCACAAATGCCATGGGGTAGCTTGCAAAGTTCTTTATGATCACAAGGAGGGATGGATTACAGACCGAAGAATGGAGCACAGTCCTGCTGGATACATGTGTATTTGTAGCTGCACAAATTTCTGTTTCCTTCCTCTCTTCACCCTACAATGCTCAAGTGTTAAGCATATCTGACAGCTGAAGCACATTTTTGTTCTTTAGACCTAATATATAGAGACTAAGTCTCCCAATAGCCTTAACAGTTCTTCCTGCTAGGAGCCTAAAAGCAGCACTTCCAAAAAGGGGAGGGAAAAGGAGTCTTGTGTATGGACACACAAAGCTTAATGTCCTAGAACCCTTAATGTCCCAGAACCAAAATAAATCCTCTGCTACTCCTTCAGTAGTTCAGACCCAGAAAGTCAGAGCTCACAAAGGTTCTGCACCAGTACTACAAAGCAGAACAGTGTATTTGGAGCAGCACCGATGGGACTGCTTTATCCTGCAGGACTCTGTTCCCAGTAACTAGGCTGGCATATGAGAGGTTTTTATAGCCCAGCCTGGATCAGCTGCAAAATGGTGGTACAGTACATCACACATGACTTTCCTATTTCCAGTTATGCCTTACACTCCAGCATTCAAGGCACCAGAAACCAAACACAGGCCACTACTAGCTGATGAAACCCTGCTAATTCCATTGTATTTCAAAACAGTATTTACTTCCTTCTAGAAGCAATGAGCACCACACAGTATTAAGCAATCTTTTCCACACTCTTTTTTCTTGGGGGCAGGCGGGTCAGTGTTGGCAGCACAGTGCAGGGTGCTATAACGCATGTCATTTTAGTTACTCTTACTGAAAATATCGTTTAAATACTTTAAATCATGACCCCTTCCTCAACTGTAACCAAGCAGGAGGAAAAAAGGAAAAAAGCATTTGCAACCTCCTTTATCTGGCTGACAGATGCATAATAAAAAACATGCAAGGAATAAAGTGCTTGCTTGGAAACTGTGCATGATCTTTCAGAGTATGAGTTACATTCGAGATTTGATTTTTCTGGTTGTTACCTTTTTAAAAAAAATTAATAAGCCACATCCTCAGTTAATCTTAACCTACTCCAAAATCAAGGCTACTTGATCCTAGTACTGCTAGGATTCTTCTTCCATCTCAGCAGGGGAAGCCATACAGTGTATTCTGACATTGTTTCAGGTGTACCTTTTTGCATCTCCTCCTCTTTGGAGGGATCCTACAGACATTACATTTTTGCTGAAGGATAAAACTCTCTACAAGAGAATTGTGTGTTGTGAATTGGCTCCACAGAGCCAAAAATACAGGACCAAGTAGGTATTTAAAAGTAAATCTGATTATTTTCCTAATGCAGCCTATAAACTCACTAAGCAGTTTAATTGCTCTCTAGATAACTGACATTACAATTACCATAAACTGAGTTCACTATTGGAGCATTCACAGAAAATGCTCTAACTTCATAATTACACAGATATAATGGGAATTAGACAATAAAGAAATGCATACCCAAGCATTCCTCCTAATATCAAAGAATTATGTTTAGGTAGATACAGAACCATCAGCATACATGAGCACACCACTGACTTCCTTTTAAATTATCAATTCTGTGATCTGTAAATTAGGAAGATTACATAGTTCTTGAACAGATCAGTGTCAGAAGCAAAAAGGGACATTGCTCAGAACTAGTGTCCTGGTTTCACCTGAGATAATTTTCTTCCTAGTGGCTGGGATGGTGCTGCCTTTTGGGTTTAGGACGAGAATAATGCTGCTGACACACTGGTGGCTTGGTTGTTGCAGAGCAGTGCTCACGGAGAGCCAAGGGCTTGTCTGCTGCTTGTGCTGCCAGCGAGAAGGCTGGGGATGCAGGACAAGCTGGGAGGGGATGGAGAGAGGAAGCGAAGGCTGTGTGGTGCTGAGCTGCCCGCCAGGTTAAACCACAATAACTAGTAAACTGGTACCAGGAACTCAATCTAGGCCATTAAATTCCTCTACTACAATAACTACAAGTCAATCTCTTCTGTCACAATACAGTCATATGAAGACAAACGGAATTTGCTCTGAACAACTGTCTCTATCTTGCCTGCAGCTAATGAATCCTTCAAGTGTCACCAAGATGTGCACAGTGAACACTGGAGAGGTACAGAGGAGTTTCTTTATGTTGGGTGTATTCATGTAAAACGACATCTGCCCTGTGAACGTCTTGCAGACAGAGTGAGGTTGCATTGGACATGCAAGCTAGGAGCCTGTCAGCTGCTCCTGTTCTTCATCAACCCCTGCACCAACCAAACCCTCCTGCTGGTGCTGAAGAGAAGCCACAGCATGAGAGTTGCTCTGGTGCATACACATAGATCAATCTAGGCTAAGAATGCCAGACGAACAATCCCCACACATACACTCCCATCTATGAAGACAATGGTTTCTCCTACAAGAAAGCCATTTCTCTGTCAAGAAAACTCAGGTACTACAATGAGGTATTTCCGACAGTCACAATACCTGTTACACTAACTGCTGGAGAATTTTTACCTTTTTGCTCAGAACAGTAGTTTGGATCTTTATATCCCATAGTTGGAACACAATGAAACACAGAACTATGCATACATAACATCAGTCTAATACCTACCCTTGATAGCAGGTTGTGCCTGCATGCTGGTTCAGCTTTAGGAATTCAAGTGCCACATAAAAAATAAATTTGCATTCTTGAGTATTCAGTTTCAATGGGTGACTATAATGAACACAGACACATTGAATACAAAAGAAAACACTGGAAAATCAAGGACTTGCTCTTTACTCTTCTAATAAATCTATTTAAAATGTTTTCTGCTGACTCAAGGATTGCTTATATAGATTAAAATTCAGTTTTAGCATACACCAAAAAAGCCATGAAAATCGCATCTTAAATTCTGTTGATACGCCAGGATTTAAGCTCACTATTTCTGATCCAGGCCATAAAAGATTTGAAAGGATTAAGCAACTCCTCAGGACATACAGAAAACACCATCTTTGCTGCTGTAATGTAGCCATGAATATGTCCTCATGAGAAATGTTTCTATCCATTTTCAATCATGTAAACACATGTCAATTGTTCAAACCTATGGGAGAAAAACAAGCTGCTTCTCCCCCTTCATCTGTTGTTCAGAAAGTTGCTGCTTTGTCTTTAGAGCTCTGCTGATGCTGCTTTCAGCAAGCCAGAACTCCATTGTTATAGCCTGTCTTTTCATATGCCTCTGGGGACTGAAAGGATGGTGCAGATGGTAAACAAACATGCTTTATCGTCTTTGAGCTTAGACTGAGAAATTCAGATTTGTTTTTCATTTCTGGAGTGCAACTAAGCAAAGAGATCACTCAGATTTATAATCAAGCTGGTTCTCAGTTCTGTGCAACTCTTCTGTGATTATAGCGTCTAGCATAGATATTTCTCAGACACAGAAACTTGACTGGCAAGTTTTAGCATTTTGTTATGTACCTAAATGTCATCAGGCTATTTCATTCTGCTTACACATTATAAATGTAAGTCAGAACTCTAATGACATGAATTCATAAAACCTGAAGCTTCATCTCATGTGTCCTATTCACATATGGGGCATGGCGTATGAATATACCTGAATTAGCACACACCAATTAAGGTCAGAACTTAATAGCAAAATAGGGGTATGCTTCCTTCACTGTATCCTGTAGCTAGCTCTCCACCTGAAACTGCTGATTCCCGACAGAATGCTATTTTCAGTCATATCAGAAATCTAGATTATCTTCAACAGCAATGAAAGAAATTGTTTCAATGCTACCAAAAACAACTTTATGCCTATCTTACCAACATAGATCTAAACAGTAGCATGTATTAGAAAGAAACAGATTTTGGTCAAGTGCAACATTTTGCAGAAAGATATAGCAATGAAACAAGAAAGCACTCCATTTGTTTAAACTATCATTAGCAGAAGTGTAAGTTATTACTACAACATGCTTGATATTTGCTATATGGTATAATAAGAACCACCAAGCTCAGAATCCACAGTCCTAGAACTAAAGCTGCTAGCTTAATCTGGCACATCAGAAATATTAAAAACTATGCTAGTTACAAACAGTTAATCACTCAAGCTGTAAACCAAAAATTAACCCTCGGGAGAATAAGTCTGCTCCCTGCAGATGTCACCACTTACTTAAGCCAGAATGATACGATCCATGTATGTCAGACAAACCACTAACCACTGAACAGTGTTTCCTACTTTCATTAGTCCTACTGTGAAACATGACACTTGAAGAGCAAAACTATCTTCACCAGTTGCTATTGCAGTGACCATTGGCAGATGATACTGTATTTTGGAGCAGCAAGAAAATTTGAAAGATCCAGTTTCTTCTTAAAGAATAAGAGCAACAAGACTCAAGTCACATATTAATTGTGAATTTATACCATACTCAAAAAGAAAGAACCTGGGCATTTTTTTTTATTTTTTTTACATTACTCAGAAAAAATACCAAAACTTGGAAATAGCCATGCTGCTATTTTAGATAAAATTTAGTATCTCAGCTACTTTTAAAGCAACTTGAACCACTAAGAGACCTGTACTAGTTCTGTTCTCACCATAGAAGTTCTATCCAATTCATCTTCCTGTCTCACAAATCTGCCACTATGATGCAAGGACAGATGCTGCAAGTCATGCTGGTATGGATTTCAACTTGAAATTTGCCTTTGGCATTCCATTATTGTGAAACATTGACAAATTTCATACGGAGAAAGTTCTAGATCCTTCTGTTTTAGAATGTGAGGAGGACACAGCCATAGCATTTATCCAGCCTACAAACTAAGGGGCATTTGATGAAAACAATTAAAACTGGATCCAATATACATACTGCTGTATAATGAAATTGCTGTGTCTCTCCTTTAGCCTTCACAGATCAGAAGCAGTCCAGACTCCCAGGAGCCTACATACCACAGCTGAAGGTAATTTCTCCAGCTTCTCATGTTTGCAACAGAATGTTGTATATTTTTCATTATACAGAGTTTCTCCACGAGCCTCTGGAGAGGCTGGTTTTATACACAGTTGCTCACCATCCAAAGCTGATCATATCACTCAATTCACACAGCTTCTTGCTTATAAGGACTTTCTCATCCTACATCCAGGTATTTGAAAGTGTTTTCAGATTTCTAAATGTCTAGAACAAGCTCCTTTTATTCAGCTGGGCACTGGAGAACTCTCATGTGAAAAAACAGTAAGGTTTTCACCATATTATTGTTCGCTTTCATCTTCTATTTATCACCATGTCTTCAATTTCATCTCTAAATTACAGAGCTAGGACATTCTGATAGGCACAATTGCTGCTGCTCAGTTTACTACCTCCTGTCAGTCCTTGATTGCTTCATGACTTTTATTCATCACAGCTTCAATTTATTCCTTGTACAGAGTGACCAAAGCCCAGAAAAAGGAGAAAAAAAGATCAGGAGATTGCTGTAGTTAACTCTTCAGGGAGGTAAAGAAAGGAAAAACTTGAATAAAAAAAAAATCATCTAGCAGAAGTCATAATAGTTCAGTGAGTAGTATATGCATATTTACCAAGTTACTTTTCTAATACGTTATTCTGCAAACATTCATCTTCCATCTGGTCCTTTTATAAAACTTACTTTACTTTAAGGCCTAACAGAAATTCTCTGTATTTCTGCCTCTTTACACAAGGGTTGTACTTGCATTAACATGCGTCCAACATGCAACAGAAGCATGCTTGTAACAAGTTGCTACAGGGATTTAAAAAAGGGGATCACTGATTTGTAAGCATTCAGGGATTTTGAATTAATTGTCTTCAGGCAATTTCTAATATATGATTGGAGAGGTTACCTATTGAAGGCCCTTACTCCTACTCAATTCACTTTGAAATGGAGGGCCTCACGGAGCCCCTCAGCGTATCCAAGGCTTAGGAGCATATCTATAGAGAAACACTGCAGAATCTCCCCACCTGGATAACATTTACAAACCTACAGTTCTACAAAGAGATTTACCCTGCCAACATATAATCCATCACATTCTCAAACATACAGGTTTGAAGGGGATCCCAGAAGTGGAAGACATTGGTAGGTGTGATGTTAGCAAGTGCCCCACTGGAAATGGGGGTTCTGCCAGCCAGGGACCACGCACCTGCAGCCCATCCACCCTGCAGGCGTTGGCCTAGTTGGGCGCGCACATCCCACCACCAGGCACACCTCAGTCTTTCCGCTTCCGGTTTTATATACATGAATATCCACCACATCTGCACACCACCCTCCCACCACAACCACCTTCCTTCCCATCCCATACGAACTACTCACCTTATGCAGGCAGTTTTTTCCTAAGTTTCCTCTCAGACTGCAATGGCCCACTGAAGCTTCAGCCTCCGAATCCCTACTCAGAGAACTGTGGAAGGAGCAACTTGCCCTCAAGAACACCCAGTCAGTTGCCACTCACACTTGGTGCCAACACCAGTATGGCGGCAGGCTGGCTGTGCGGAGTGCCACCTTGCCCAAGCAATGTCTAAATTCTCACTTTTCTGTACAGAGACACAGGGCTGAGGTTTGGGTCTGTGTGACGACTGCCACTGGTGGCGCAGTAGAAGCTGAAGGGAGCTAGAGGAGGACAGATCCACAGCTGCGTTTAGGTATCACTAGCAACTCATTAAAAGGAGCTGAGCAATCAGTAGCTTTAACTGAATATTTTGTTGAGACCATGTTGGTAGGATCCAAACTTAAAATCAAAATGCCTTGGGGGCAAATAAGAGGGTTTCTTCAAGGATCACCCTACAGATACAGACATGCACTAAAATGACAAACAGAAATGGATATTTCTCTCATAACATAACAATACCAAAATTAAATGATAGCATTTCAAACACACAAGTCTTCCAGAAAACACCCCACTGGAGACCTATAAAACCACCAGCAGAGGCATTCTGGTTTATTTAATCATTTAGGGAGCAGCTTTATTTTTCTCCTCTCCTCCCCCCATTAAGTTCTTCTGTTTAAAGACAACCTTTATATAACAATAATTTCTTGTTCACTGGTACTTACAAAACAAACTTAATCAGATATTTATTTGTACCACTTAATTTCTGAGCATGCCTTCTTACCTTAATAGTTATCAGATGACACAACCAGTAGTCATCTTTAATCTGTTTATGTATAATTTGAGGGAGGTAGGGATAGGTATTATTCTATTACCTGTACCTTATGTTAAGACATGCAGTCTCTACAACTCTATTCTGCCATATTTTGTGTATATCATGCATCTGTTCATACAGGTCCAAAATCCACTAGTACCTCAAAATACTTGTATTTTTGAAAGTTTTTTGTTTTGTTTTTTAAAAACTACACTATCTGTTGTGATACACTTTATACTGAAAGTTAGCTTAGCAATGTGAGAATACAACCTGCCTACAAGGTATATCAATACCACTTTGGAATACAACTGATGATGATGATAGGCGTCATTTGTATGGAATCATCCCACAGGCAACATTTTAGAAATCCCAATACAGCAATACACTGCAATAAGCCCAGTTAGAAAAGTGGCTCTCTGTATGGAAGGAGGAACACGAGAAGAGGTGGGCAAATCAATACTATCTAGTTTTACGTACACTCAGTGTTATCTTGTGCTACTACATGATAGATTTGGAAGCTAACATACAACATAATACACCAATACTTGCTATGTCACTGAACTTAAGTAGAGAGAAAGATAATCTAGTGGAAAAAGCATACCACTAAAATGTTGGAGGGCAGCTTCTTAAGGGCATGAATAACAAGCACAGTAACAATGAATAGTTTGTGCTGAGGTTTAATTCTGCTTTTAAAATGGTATCACCCTGTGCTGGTAATGATACAGAATATCTTTATCCCAACAGATACTCTAGAAGCAGCGACTCATACAGCTGAAGGAAGAAAACTATACCCTGCTGTACTGACTTGGGACAGCTCTGCCTTCTTTACAGAACCAAACAGCATCTCTCCACAAGATCATCCAAGGTTTTGAAGTATATAGCCCCACTGATTGCTTGATAAGAATGTTCATGAAATGATAAAAAATTATTTAGATTACACCTGAATACATTTAACTTCAGAAAGAACACTAGCTATAATACTAGAACATCTACAGTATCCAATCCCTGCATTTGTGACGGTCTGTTCAGATTTACTTGTTTTGAAGGGTTCCCAATGCTTGCTCACAATTGCCCAATTTCAGGTTAGAACCTGAATAATGCATCTCTAAAGCATTATTAGGATTTAACACTTATTATTTGGACTCTTATTAAAAACAATATTTGAAAGTGCACCTTTTCTATTCCCATACAAGAATTGGTAGCAATTATTTTCTGTCCAGCTTGCCTTTAATGCAAATCTGATGTGTGAAAAAAAGGACAAAGATAACTAGCAGAGGTTATTTTAATAACAAAAAATCATTTCATGATTAACCATTATACATATCATATTGCAGCATGGGATCATACATAATAACAGCATGAGAGAACCTGTAATAGCAATATGAGGGCACTGCTCAGGGGTTTAGTGTATAGAGTGAACAACTGTAATAAAAAAGGTGAAAATCATGGAAAAAAAGGCCACAATTATGGATACCTTTTGAAATGGAAGAATAAAGGCCCAGAAAGTGGTATATTTAAGTACTTTTAAATGTGTTTGAAACTTTTATATCCTACTCAAGTCTCGGTTTTTAATGAGACACCACAGATGAAAAGGAGACAGAAATAATTTTGAATGAACAATCAGGGGAGTACTTAAAAATCAGGAACATTTGAGGGGGTTTAGGGAAAAGCATTTAACAGAACTCTTTGCTACAAAGGTTGAAAATGGTTCTCACTTATAATATCACTGTTGAAATAGCTGTAATTACGTCTATATCTTTCACACAAAACCCATATAAAGAAAGCACTATTGATCTAAAAATCACAATTTAGGTAAAATATATACATCTCACTAGAAATACTTGTACAATATTTTCCTTAAATTCATTTAATATCATAAGAAAGTGCCAGAATTACTCATGGCAATTATACAAGAGATACTGCAATTTCAAATTACAGTGAAATAATACAGTGCCTATTCATCAATTCAGCCTCAAATGTTGTCCTACTTATTGCTTCATTGAAATTGTAGTTTAGATATTGTATGTGCCCATATTTTTTCTATAGGCATTTCATTTGAAATATGCCTTGCCTTCATTAGAATACAGCAGAGGCATGAAGTGCATATCTACAATTCATATAAGGCAAAGGGCATCTCAGAAAGATATTTCGATAGCAAATTGAGCTGGAAGAAAGCATATCAGTTCAATTCATGAAAATGAAGAGATTTCTTCTTAACCTACCTATCTCAGTGTTCCATAAGCAAGATTTAAGAACAGATGGAACGTAATTTTACAGATATAACAGCAAACATACCAGTAAAAAAAAAGCTAGATTCTCAAATGCTAAGGCATCCAAAATCATCTCTCATTGCATTTTAAATTTTTTAAATTTTTAAATTTTTTTAAATTTTTTTTTTTTTTAAATTTTTTAAATTGCATTGCAAATTTTAAAAGACCTGTGCTCTTTGCTGTTGTGCCCTTACTGTAAAATTATGATATCTTAACAAGTTCCAGAGGTCTGTGGAGGAGTTAAGAGTTTAATATTAAAGCTGAAAAGTTTGCTTAGAACATAAGCAGCAATTTCAAGTGGTGACATCCAGCATTATTCATGGTACCATGAACAACAAAAAATAAAATAAAATCAAGTATGAGTGACATAAGAAAAACAGTATTTTACCTTGGGTCAAAAGAAACACTGTCGAACTTGAGTCCATAAGTAAGATTCCTCCTTTTCCAAAAAGGGCTCATCTCGCAAATTCCCTAAAACACCAAAACCTGTCAAGTATAAGTGAAATTCAGTAATATTTCATAAAATAACCCTGTGATGAATTGATCAATTTCTTTTGTGTGTCATCTGTACATTGATTTGTAAATTTCACATTAAAGACAGGCTGATAAAGGTAATGTCCCCAACTTTTGCAAGTTCACTCATTGCCAGAAAACCTGATGCAAATATGACATTGACAACTGCTTCCAAGCAGGGTTCTTCTGCCCCTGACACTGCAAATCCACTTTAACTTGTCACAAAGATCTAATACAGTTTGTTTGCCAAATCAATATCTTTGGAACACTTGCTCCTCTCTGAGCTTTAGAAATGAATGCCTAGACCAGTGCAAATTGTTAGAGAGAAAATTTTGTCTGCTTTTTAGCCAAATCAATACGACTTCAAAGAATAATATAGTAAATCAATAGTAAATATCTTCTGGATTTATCTTACTGAAAACTGATTTACTATACAGGCTCTTGAAGCATTCTATATTTGTGCCATATTTAAATTAGACATTATTTCAGCAGACTGAAATATAGCTGTACATGACTTAGCAAAACGCATTCAATGCCTGTTAGAAGTATGGGTTGTGACTACGGTGCTCAACCTGCATCTACCGCTCTGTGGTCTTACTGTAGGTGCTTCCATAAGCTGGCAGTTAACCTCTTTTCATTGAATGAAGTGGTTAGTTCAATGAATCTCTGGTTTGATCAGTTACAAGACATTGAAATACGTACAGAAGTCTCACTCCCTAACAGGACTACACTGACAGTAAATGTGAAGGCAGGAAAAAAAAAAAAAAAAAACACACTCAGAGCACTTCAGGACACTTACCCACTCTTACACGAGTACGCACCATGACCTCTGAGCTATTCTGACATACTCCCTCCAAAAGCCATTTTTTCTTGGGTATACAGTGCCTGATAGATAACCTTCTGTGTGCTTCACCATCATGCTGTCCTACAGTCCAGGTATTATGCTTCTAAAGCAACACTAAACTCTGCAGAGTCACTCGTGCTCCATCCCCAAACACCGCACCGCTCCTCTCAGGCCTACAAGTACATTCAGGCCTACATTCAGAAGCAATTGATTTTGTTGCTCTGTGGTATGTGCAAGAAATACTGCTACAATGCAGCCTGGAGAGTATTTGGAAGGGTACTGAAAAACAAATCAGCAGAAAAAAATACAGGAGCTCAGGAAACAATTTTGTGTGTGACCTGAACTGGAAAGATGTTCTGAATAACACCCCATGGAAGCAGATTGGAAAAAGCATATTAAACAAGGATTAAAAGATAAGAGATTTGAAGATGAGTTAGAGCCTGGAACAGAAATACCGAACACAAGTGTAATCCATTATTGTGGCCTTCATAAAGTCACTTAGCCACTGCCTGGAGAAGCAGCTTTGTGCTCTGGCTTGTCTTCCTCTGTATCAATGTAAGTGTTTAAGTTAGACTGAATATGTGCAAAGCACACAGAACACATTTGGCATGTTACTTTCCCAGAGTTTCAAGCAACGTTGTTCTGCATGCATGATGCCAATTGGAAGAATGTGAGAAAAAATGCAGTCCCAAAAGACTGAGACTTTAAATGCATATTTAGCACTACTGTATGCACGACTTATAAAAAACATCCCATGAGGATGAGCTCTATTGAAATTCAAGTCACAGTTCATATTAAGTCAGTTTATTGTTTTTCATCTAATAAATGAATTACTTTAACTCAGGAACTGTTTGTACATTGAAATGCTATTTCTTTATGGATTTTTTTTATTATTATTACTATTTCAAATATAGGTCTGGACAAAGACTATACTGTAGTATTCAATAGCTTTTTTCTTTCTCCATCAGGAACAACAGAGAATGCTAAGGGAAGGGTAGATGCAGAGTTCTTTGAAAGCCTGCAATTGTGTCACTACAGAATTTGTTTTTGCCTCTGTCCTCCAAGCCATGCTTTAATACGAAATTAATTTTATGCCTGTATGATCATGATGTGACATTTTATTCCAATACAGACACCTGCATAACCTGTGGATAGCTTATGAAAACCAGACTTTTTGCTCCCAGTGATGCCAGGTTATTGGAGAAAGATGTAAATTTAACTTACATTCATTCTCTTCGGAAGAAGCAGCACAGAATTTACAGAGTATGATGAGTACTGGAATAGCTTCAGCTCCTCCTACGGCTCCATGATTGTGACACAACCTCCATTAAGACTTGAGGCGCTCGCAAGAGCACTGGAAACCCATGGCACAAATACGAGTTCATTAAGAGTCGAATAGGGGTAAGCTTCCCAAACAATGTTATTCCTAATAAAAAACTGAATAGTTTAACACATTGCACTAGCTATTCCGTGCATCTTTTTTAGTCTTTCAAGAAAGAAAAAAGTCAAAGGACAGGCTCCATTCCTGTGTAATTTACAAGCTTGGAAACATGAGCATGCCTTTTCCATCTCTCATGAAGATGAGATTTCAACCCAACCATTTTTAATATATTACAAGAAATACAATTATTTGAATTGGTTTTTCATAATCTATATCTTCATGAATATATTAGTTCATGTTTTATTACCTAAAAATACACTATAGCTCAAACAGTTGACAGAATAAAGGGTAAGTCATGGAATAAAGGGAGCATCTGCCAGAGGTGATCCTGGTTCATCAACAAAGAATTAAACTACTAAGTTATGCTGAGGGAAAACAACAACTACAACTTGAGCTCAGTACCAACTAAATATAGCATCCAAAGGGACACAGAGGGAATATCCTATCAAGATTGATAAGGATCTAATGGTTTCCACAATATTCTCTGAAGAGGAAACTATTTTCAGTAACATAATTCACGTCCAGTAGTAACGCCAACGGAAAACAGTATAAAAGCATTTAAGCGTGCAAAAGATTAAAAGATGGTCCTTCTATAAACATCTTTTGTAGACTCTCCACCCATCCATCATCAGAGAGGTACAACACCAGGCCTATGCATCAGATCACTGATGGAAAAGGAGTATAATGATCAGAAATAGAGAATAAGGGCACACTACTATTTTGTTGTATTGGGGGTATGGGGTATGCTTGCTTTAAGATCCAGTAACAATAAAAATATGAAGCTGCAATACAGTAACTTCACTCAGAACATCTCAACTGCAATTGTTGTGACACAAAATGCAGTATCTGACTAGGTAGTGGCAATAGATGTAGTTTTCCCAAACCTGTAGTTTTGCCATACTTCATTCATATGTATGTACTAAATTCCAGACACTTCACATAGGTAGCTCACCTCTTAAAATTAGAGCTATATAATAATTTAATTATACTGTAAGTCTTACCAGTACGACTAAATGCAACTTTATTTGGGGGGAAAAAAGGTTTTTGAAATTGCGTTTAAAGTTGCTTGTGAAATACAACCTTATAATGAAATCCTTCTTGTTCTCATGATATAGAACGCTCTGCCAAGTCAAATGTTTAGAATTATAGCCAACAATTCTATTCTGTTTGTAGTACAGACTTTCTGGCACATGCAACTTTTACTTTAATTATTTTATTCTGGGGAAAAGAGTAGTCAGATTTATTACCAAGGTGGACTCCAAAGGCAATATTATTATAGTTCTAACAGGTAAATAAACCAATACATTTCTTCAAACCATAAAGCAACTAACTGCACTTGGAGAAAATAGATCTGAAGAACTGAAGCAGAAGAGTTCAGAGGGGAGTTACAACCTCATTCTAAGAGCAAAAGGGCTGTATATTGCTCAGAGAAAAGAGTTGACTTCCTTAATATCTACTCAAGTTCTAGAATACACCAGTAATCTGAATTAGTTAAAATTATATCTAATTTTGCTCAAATAATTTCCTCAACCTTACACTCAGCTTTTATATTTTTATATATATATAAAATGGCTGGCCAAAAGGATTAAGTTGATCAAAATTATAAATGACAGTAAATATTCCTTAGTAAAGTAATCAATATTTGAGTAAAGGGGGGGGAAGGGGGGGGGGGAAAGGGGGCAGACTGATAGACTTGTAGAGTAAAAATTCTGTAGTTTTATCATACTCATGATTTAGCTGAAATAACAATACAGTATCAGATCACAGAAGACAACATGAAATTTATCTTTCATATGTTTTGACATCTTAATATTTTGTACATCAAATTCAAAATACAGTCAGAACCTCAGAAGGTGCAGATAAGATGCCATTCTGCACATCAGGGAAATTGAGCCATTTCTAGATTGGTATAGCAGCAATTCAGCAGCACACATCAGTTTTTAGAGCAGGACATTAAGAATTACTGTTATTCATTTCAAATTGCTGCCAATAATTACAGAACTTAATTGCAGAGCTGGAAATACTCCAGATATGAGAGGTGTAAGATGAAAGGTATTAGCAAAAAAAAAAAGTGACATGCTCTAACACTTTTAGTATACTGCCTTCTAGCACTACACTATGGCACAAATTTACAGCCAATTTGAAGAAAAGAGCAAGGCACCTTATGACAATATCATTACCAACAGAGAGGAAAATTTGCTTTAAAGACACCCATCTAAGTAGATGGAACATCTACACATTTGTGGGGATAACGGAATTGCAGCCAAAATAGCTGGATTACAATGCCTTTCTGTCAAAGATAAATAGGTAACCAGAGCCTTAAATAGAGCAAAAAAGTACTACCAACACCACGGAATTACATGCAGCTTCTCATTTGTTTTTGTTGGTCTGATTTTTCAAATGAATTCAGCCCAGATTTCCAAATCACTTGCCATAGTTAAGAAGGCATTGCTGAAAGAAACACACGTTGTCAAAAAGAATAGAGCCACACCTCTCATTGCTTGGGCCTGCTCACTGCCTGAGCAATGACCTGAATAATGCCTTGAGCATTGCTTGGGTTTTCTAGAAAAGCACTGAGTTTGACTAAGCCCTTGATTTAATTTGTCTCAGCATACACTGGCAATAGTGAAAACATGATTTAACCACAGATCTCTACCTGCACAACCTATCAATCTAGACAAATCTTCTTTGGATTGACTGTACTCTGCTTAAAGATCTTTACTCTTAAATATACTTGAGTTTTCATAACAATGAAGAAAAAGCATTTTATTATGATCAAACACTTAACCGTTATTTGCAAAATTGTACATCCAATTTCAAGATTGTACCTCAGATTTGCTGTTCCAGTCCTAGCCATATGATCCATGCAAAGCTACTCAGCCATGTATAGAAAAAGGAAATGCTAGAAATAGGCAACTCAAATGCTCTTTACATCTACTGGTCCTAAAAAAAAAAAAAAAAAAAACTTGCTTTTTAAAAAGTAAAAACAAGTTAAGATCTTAATTATCAGAAGTCATGAGTCTCCCATGCTTCCTTTAAACTTATTTCATAACTGAGCAGTATCATGCAAATAACAACACTGATGTGCTACGTAAGTTATGCTCTTGTGACCTGTAATGGCAGTAAATCACTAAAGAGATATTCAGATTAAAAAAAAAATAATAACACCAACACACAGACAAAACCACAAAAAAAAAATGGATTTAATGGGGTTTGGGAATTTTAACTATTTCATGATGAAGAAAAATAGAGCTTTGTACTTACGGAAGATTAGTCTTCCACTAAGTTTTTCAAGTAACTATCTATATACATATAATTTAAACAAAGTTACTTTCTCCTTTAGTAATAGCATTTCTTTCAAAACAAATAAGGAACTTGAAGAAGAATATCCTAACATTTAGAATAGCTGAATTGTAAACAATATACATAAAAATTAAAAAAAAAAAAAAAGATAGCTTACAAACTCAAGCCTTTAAATTAGGAAACATCCAAGTTAATGAATATCCTGCCTTATTCAGTGCAGAGAATGGCAGTTTGCTTAATGAGCAGCTCTTCAGTACTTGGTTTCTTTGTCATTGAACCAAAATGACTCCCACTTTATTTATTGCAGTATTCTTGAGGCAGTTAGTTTTTCCACATAATTTTTCTTTAGCATTCATCAGTATTCTCTCCTACATTTTACCAAACATGGATTAGTATTGACTTCTCATACTATTCCCATGAGGCAAGGATCTGGTATTTGACATGCGAATACTATTTGTTGCCACCCAATTCATGTATTATATTTTTTCAGGTACAATTTCACAGAAAAGAGCCTTTCTAACTACACAACCCTGATTCATCAGAGGAGACACATGCTGAATGAGGCATACATCTCACAAAAAGAATACAGGATTGTCATAGTCCATGTTATAGAGTCACACCAACACTCACCAGGGACATCAGCAGGGCTGGAATTCTGCCTGTAGCTTGACAACCAAAAAAACAGCAGTAGCAGAGACATCACAACGTAGCTTCATAGGATAGCAGTGATTCTACTTATTTTTAAAATACTTAAACCGTTTTTCTACTACTATCCACCTCAAAATTCTTACTTATCTTGCAGTCCCAGTATGGTATTTTTCTCTCATCTCATCTTTCCTGGTTCCCATTCTGCTGTTTACTCAAATCTGCCTTCCAGTTCTAATCAGCACTCGATTTGTCATCTACGTCCTCAGTCTTTCTAAGACTTTTTCTGTTCCCATTCTTACAGCTTTCTCCTTTCTTCCTCAGACTTGTTACCTACATCATTCCTCCTGTACTGCATTACCACATTTTTTCTTGTGGTTCTGATTACAAGCTTCTTTAGCTTTTATTTTTTAAAATAAAATCTCTAACCTTCATAACGAGTAGGGCTGACAGCACCAAACATAACTTTGTTATTATTAATAGAAAAGCCACAGGTTACAGTGGCTATAGTTTCTATAGTCACTCCCACCCCAGCAAACTTTGTATTTTTAAGATTGGGTTATGTGCTCATATATTAGCAAATTCATTTTGGAAACCACACAGACGATCACAGATCAACATGGTTTTAACACTTTCACATTGCTTTCCAAAGCATGAGGAGCCAAGCTAACTGAACAGAGACTGGCTTGAACTATACCCTACTACTGGAGTCCTGCAAATACAACTGAAATAATATACTAGGGCCAAACATTGAACAGCAAAAGATGTTGACTGAAGCCACAGTTAAAAATTAAAGGGTACATACTACTCTAAGTACAGTAAGAAAAACATTAAAACAAAAGCAATTAGGAGTTTCACCTTTCAGATACCGATTTAAATTTATAATACTCTAGCAACGTTTAAGTGGTCTCAGCAACTTTTAAGGAAAATAAACATTACTAGAACTTGCATTTGGACTCGTAATTTTTCTCTAAGTCAAAGAAAATCACAGATGTCGATCTAAGGGCAAACCTAAGCTCTTCGTAGTTCAAACAGGTAGGACTAACAGAACAGTATATAATTAGAGGTCAGAATTGGGCACATCACAAGCATTTTTTAATTGTTATTAATAGCTAGATTACACCCTAAACTAGTATTGCAACAGGTTATTTAACACTGCTCTGACAAGCAATTCAGCTAACCTGTTAGTATTATTACATAGAAAGCAAGTTCACAACAATAATAAAGCTATATCTTCATTAACCGTATAATTATTTTTTTTAATAGAAAGTGACAGTGACAGAAAACCATCATCCTTTTTTCTCATTCACCATACAATTGAAAAACTGACTTATGCAAGGCATCAGGTAGTGACGGAAAATGAATGTAAGGATCCTAGTTTAATTTTCAGTTATAAAACATGGAAACTAATCTCTGACGAAGCAGAACAAAATCTAGCCGGGAGAGTAATTTTTCAAACATCTAGCCATAAAAATAGAATGATCAATTGTATTTCAAATCCAATCATTAATAATAGAATGATTTTGTTCCCAAAAAGTACAGGTTTTATGAGACTATTTGAGATTTCACAATGGAATCTCTATCAAATAACAGCTTTACCCCATGTACTACATACATATGCTTCCCTGCTTGGCATGCAATTCATTTAGCATTACATACACATTTCTAAGTGTATAGCCAAGTTTACTGCTACATCAGAGAAGTGTTTCCAGTATTTTCCAGTACACCTTGGGAAACTTCTTGCCATTCAGCAACTACACATTCAAAACACAGTGACTGTTACACCTCAGCTAGGTAGACAGGTGTAGGTTTATGCAAACATTCTAAGAAACACAGAGCATGTTTTTTTGCTGGTTATTACTGTAAAGAAGGAAAGAATGATAATACACAGTTCTACTCTGTGTGACTTTTAATGATTTATCTGAAGTTGGTATTGTCAACTTTTATACATGATGATGGAGAGGATTGTTCATAACAACTCACTGCAAAGCTAAGAAGATATTTTAAAGAAAACTATTCCGTATATCTGTAAAATACGTGCATCTGAATGTGACGACATTTACAATGAATGGAGAGAGAGGGAAAGAAAACAAAGTGAAAGTTGGAGAGTAGTCTGATCAATGAGCCAAACAGCCACTGAATTTGCTTAGAATAGCAATTATTTTATCACCTAAGCATCCTGCTGCAGCCACATGTTAAAGTCCTATTCTATGGCCACAGGAAGAAGTTATTTTGTAGGCTCATATTGCTATTAGGAGAATATGCACAGTGTGGGGAGACACTTTGCAGAAAGGCTTGCTGTCATCAATGAGTTAACAAGTTTTGCAGTGGTGTGGTGTGAAAAGATAGTGAACTTGAAGAGGCGCTTCCCCAAAAGCTGTGTGGTCACGTCCTGTGACCCATACATGATAAAGAGAGACAAAGGTTTTGTGAGCATATTATTGACACCTAAGTCTGATTTGTCTGAGCAATTCACCTTGAGGCCAGCTGCAGACAGCAAAAAGGAAGCAAGAATCATGAGGTGGAACTGCAATTTCTTTTTGCTGCTTGGCAAGTCCTTCCAGGATGACTCAAGCCAATCTGTCTGATCATAGACGCCGTTCATATTTGCACATCCAGTCACATTCTTCCTACAAAGCTTCAGAAAAGAGGCTCTGCCTTGTCAAGAGTTGTATCCTGTCTGGCCAACAGAAAGGGAATTACGTTGATCAGGTAGAATCGTAATTAAAAAGATACAATAAAACTTATAGTCCCACATATATTTCTAACTACTGGTTAAAACTGAACAGTAACAGTCATCTCCAAAAGGCCAAAGGAAAAACTGCTCTGGGATTGAATCTGCTATTCCTTTATTTTGAAATAAATGGTCAATATCCAAGCTTCACTGGCATCAGTAGAAAAGCTCCTATTGACCTATGCAGAGCATGGATTTTAGCCAACAAGTCCGATAGCACATTAGGTCCCATTTGTCTTGAAGAACTTCATTGAAAGAATTATCAAAAACAATTAAAGCAGTCTGGCTAAAGCCATGTTAAAGATGCAGCATGGATTCATCTGACATGTCTGCAAAGCTAGATAAAGGCTTGTGTTCTAGGAACAAAACTCAGCAGAACTGAGCAATAATATTTCAGAGATAAGAGTGTAATTTGAGTATCAACACTTTCAGAGAAGAAGCAATTAAGAGAAATATTGAAGTGCCTAAGAAACAGCTTTGTGAATCCTTACGTCAGACTTCTAAACAAGAGAAAGTGGGTTTTACATAGCACAGGAAAGATCAGCTTAGATAGGAAACAAGTGTACTGACATTATCTTAGATATTTGAGTACTGCGCTGGATATTTTTTCAGAAAACTAAGCCATGCTATGCAGTTTAGCGTAGAAAACATTGTGTTCTCCAAAACTGAAACATACCCCACTCTTTTTAACTGTCATAATTTTTATGTTTGAATGACTATGTGGCAGTTACTTATAGGAAATTATATACTCTTCTCAAAGCGTTTCTCATTAAAGTATGCCTAGCTGAGTACTGGCACAAAAAAGAGGGATAAAAATTAAGTCAACTGAATTACAGGCTGCAATTTATTCGAAACAGGTACCGTACACCTTTCCTAGACTTGTCCCCAACAACAACAACAACAAAAGATTGCTTTCATTTTTTGCTAACTAGCTGGTTTTGTTTTATTTTGAACAGATTAGGCATCTTTATCACCCCAAAAAGAGCGTGCTGATCTCTTCACTACCTAAAAATAAAAACTTACGTATAAAGATGCATTATTGTGGCAGCTTGTGTAAGAAGCAAAAGACTTTATTGCTTCAAAAGATCACGCAGTTATTTGTGTGATCTCAGTGGAAACAGGCTGAGCTTTTAACAACTAAAGACAAAATTAAATTCTAACTTTCTATTGAGCTAACTAGCTTACCTTAACATATCAAACTATGTAATGTCTTAGACAATTCATCACAAGCATACTGTCGGGTCCAACAAGTCTCAAGTAAGGCAATTTCAACCAATTACAACACACATGTACTAAAATGCAAAGTTGCTGAATGCTGGAAACAGTTTACCAGAATATCAAAAAAATATTTAAACGTGATGTGTTACAAAAGCAAAAAGAAAAGGATTCCATTATGTCACTGCCAAACTTCTCTAAATATTTCTATCACTGCAGTTAGCACTATTTCTCTGGATGACAAGTTATGCTCCAAGCCAATGTTACTACAGTAGCTGAATTTACCACTGAAAAGATTTGTCTTGGTTCCTAAACATGCTTTTCTAAATTCTGAGTACTAACTGGTTAAGAAAGTAAGGAGAGCATTCTTATAAACTGTAGCTGCTTATTTAAGTACTCTTTTCTACTTGATGTCTATGAGCGTGCTCAAATTAAGATATTATACTCTAGTTATACTAAAGCCTGCAACTATATCATTTACCTACAGCAATTTATTCAAGGTTTCATCATCGTGCTGCTTTGAAGCTGAAAATGAAAGAGTTTACATTTAATGAAGACCATCTGAAGTGTCCCCATTGCAGCTGCAGGCTCTGTAGAAAGTGTAGTGCAGGAGGCAATATGCTGTATTGTAATGCAGATTTGCTTAAGAGTGCATCTGCAGCAACAAGATCATTTCCCATGGTCTTCACTGTATTTCTTCTATTATTCATAGAACACAATGTAAATGAAGCTATAAATTTTAGCACATACTAAATGTAGAAAGATAATGGAAATTGTGAATTATGAATGAATCACTGTTATTGTGATTCCTCAAGGATTCTGATGTAGACAATTATATGCATGCAAAGACACTGTAGCTAGATTTCTTTATATTGATCTTGAAAAATGATTTTAAGAATATTATAATTAATATACAGAATTCAGAGATTTGTTTTTCATTACAATGCTAAATACAACTAACTGTCAAAGGCAATTACATATCAATGCTACCTAGGGGCAGGCAAGCATACTTGTATTTAGGATTACTGAATTGGGAAGAGAAAGATAATAGCTTGCAAAAATGTGTTTCCCAGCTATCCACATGTGTTCTTTCACATTTAAATAAGCCACAGGCAAAGTTTATGGCGTATTTTGTAGTGAGCACATTCATATGCCAAGTAATAAGCGGTAAGATAGGGGCTTTTTTGTATAGGGAGGCTAGAAGTAGTTTCTGTAAATGGAAAAAGTATTCTTCCGCAAATTGCACAAACAAGCAACCTACAAATACGAATCTATTTGCCAGATTTATCACGATAGCAAGAGGTATTAATTATTATCCTTACCCATTAAGAACAGTTCTGTTTGTGATATGACCAAATTCAAGAGCTGTTTTGATTCAAACATGTTTGGAAATTAGTAAAATTATTCACTAAAATTGCTCTAGCTATAATCAACATCATCAAAACACTTGCAAAACCTTAGGGCAAGTCTGGATCGCACCAGATATAAACAGTAGCAGATGCATATTAAAATGGATTGGATCCTCAATTTCTCATCCATTTCTGAATCTCTGGAACCTAGACCATTTCTCAGAACAACCTTTGCTCTATTTGTAACTACAGAGCAATTGACTGACTGTCATCTAAGTAAACTTGTTGACTTAAATACAATTATTCATCTAGGAAAGGGATAAACAAGACATTTCTTAACAATTTATTACTGCATGTGCCTATGATCTATACCAAACATCTGCACCGTTTTGTGCATTTTTGGGTCACAGACTTCAGTTACCAGGCAATGCAGACACCTCACATATTCCTGAATTCATTAGCTATGTATTAAGGGCCTCTGAGTCCTTGTCCATTCTTCCACATTCGAATCCGCACAAAGTGAACTCTGAAGAGAAGTAAGGGATAATCATGGAATCTGTGCACCTCTTTATACTCAGCACAGCCTCTTTAAGTTCAGGCTAAAGTGTATATGGCCAGCATGTAAAAAGGCTTTGACAAATTCTCTCTGCTATGGAAAAAAGCAGGATATGAAATAATGACAGCTCAAAACATGAGTTCTAAGAACCACGCATACACAGGAAAAAAAGCAAAACCAAAACCAGAGTAAACAACTACCAGTACTCAAGTAGTTCCACCAAACTTGAAAATAAGTTCCCAGATGAGAACACCATTAACTGTAAGATACATACTATGTTTATAGAATTAAATATAAACAAACTTCGGATGACTATTAAGGATTTCTAATATTTGGAGTACTAGATTTTTTAAAATGTGTATTAAACTTGTTTGCATTAAGATTTTTACCGTATTACTTAATGTTTTTCATATTACTTAATGCTTTCATTTGTAGAAAAAGCCAGTTTCACTGTTCTGTTGCATAGCAATTTTGGATGTTCCCAGCAGTATTAAATCTAATGATCTATTCTTCACTTTTCTTCACTATTGACCAGCGGAGCTGTAGGACTCTAACAACCTGCAACGTGCCCATGATGGTCCCCAACTTCTGACAGCCTGACTGGCTGTGAGGTCCAAGACCAAGGGCCAACTCCAGCTGACAGGGACAGAAGGGGACACACAGCACGAGGAGTTGGTATCACCACTGCTCTATCGAGAATGTTGGCTCACTCCAGTGGACATGCATTCAAATCTGTAGACCGTTGATGGGCCTTCGCTGTTGCTGTTAGCACACATGTATCTCCTAGAAACCCCTAAACACCCTTCCCATTCTAGAAGGTCTTCAGAGTGTGTCACAGCATCTGTCAGAGCTAAAACTGCCAAGTGAGCCAGGCAAACAGGTTGCAGGCCCAGCCTCCATGAGCTCAGCACCACAGGGCTCCCCTTGTGCCAACTGCCCCCCGTCCTGGAAGCCACATCCTCTCCTAGAAGGTGGGGCCACTTTCATGGCTCTCCCACACAAGGCCCCTACAGTCTGTACAGTTCAGAAACCTTGTATACTGAAGAAAATTAAATGATTGCTTCCAAAGCATCTTTGGTATCTTTTAATCAATTAGAGGGGAAGAACTTTAGGAGCCAAACAAGAGCAGCAGTAATTCTTCACTATTTCCTGCCCGTGGCATTCATTACAGCTATAGAGGAAATGACTACATAGAACATGGATTATGTATCACTGTATAAACATGTCCTTTGATCTGGTATAGGCATTACATTACTTTCACATACATTACATACATCAGCTTTCAGAAGTAACATTTAAAAAAAATGTTTACTTGCAAGGGCTCTTCTGAAGTTAAACTGGGATGAATAGGCAATTAAAGTTCAGAAACAGATGTAATTAAAAACACTTTCAAGTAGTTTTGTACATGGTTAAGTGATTCTCACCATATGAACTTTAAAACTGTTGTGCATAATAAAGAGAATAACTCTGAAGGAAGCACATGGTTTCTTGTCTCTATCAGTCAGGGGGGTTGTTAATGCCTACTACAGAACCAACTGTCCTGATGGCACAGTTGTTTGTGTTTTTTTGTTTATTTGTTTTTTGTCCTCATCACCAGATGTATCAGGATTTAGAGATACACTTAACCACATTTCAGAAAAGCACCTGATGTTTTATGAAGTTAATTCTATACTAATGCTATTCAAAAATCAAAATTCTAGGACCAAACAGCGAGCTTAGTTTTGGTTCTGAAGTGACAGTCAACTCAAAAGCAGGCTAGACCAAATCCTCAGACCCAGACAGTGTTTAGCTCTAGCAAAGCTTATTCTCTAACAATTCTGTTGTTCATGTTATTCTGCGTAACTGATCAACAGCAAGCTTCCACATGCATACCAGGCTTCAATTAAAGATTGATATGAAGACAGAAGTGTCTGCAGATTTTTATTTCATTTAAGTTAAACATTCTTTAAGTGTGCAACCTTCCTTTCACTCAATATGAAAAGACTTACTTGATTTTATTTTTATAAAAAAAATCACAACAACAACATCTAAGTATGAAGTTGGTTGCTACCACTTTTTGAACTTTTCCTTCCCAGTGTCAATTTATGAAGACAGAGGAAAAATTTAAAAAGAATTAAAGCAGGATTATTTATTTGAAGTTGAAGCCCTGTTGTCAAAAACATTCTCTGATAACATCAAGATTGATGATGATCACACACCATTTATGTTGAAGTCAGATAAATGAAATGCTTAAGAGGAAATCCAAGAAAGAGTTACACACCTCTAGTGAGTTCAGTAGTCACAAGGACGCAACACACCAGGTGAAGTCCTGGTCATCAAATATTAACAGTTACTTGGTCAGAGCACACCTTCTGAAGGTCTGATGTTAGGATTTCATTATTGCATATTTCAATGTGTTTAAATAGCTCTCCTGAGAAAAACATTAAAGATAATGGTCTCCAGAAGCCTGTATGTTAGGCATTACCTTTTCTGGTGGTTTATGAGGAAGCCAAACGACAAAAATAAGTTGATATGTCAAAGATAATATGACACAGCAATGACTGGGAGCAGAGCATGGGAGTCCTAACTACCTCCTGGTTAAAAAGTTACTTGCCATCTGTTGAGCTTGAGAGTAAAATTAAAAAAGGTCCTGTGCTTCCAATGGTGCTTCAAAACTAAGCCTCTGCTCCAACAGTAACCTGCATTTTATAAATCTAACTCTACGTATTTACAAATAGTGAGTCACAAACAGAAAGTTTAGTTTTCCAAGGCAGATACCCATTTGCACCCCAATAAGTCTTAAAGAGGGTGTATTTTGACCAGTTAGAAAATAAAAACTAAAAAGGCAGTATTACAACAGAGCTGCTGTTACCAGAACTTCATTTTATAGCATTCTCAAATTTAAATTACTCCACATACTGCTGTAAAAACATTGTTCTATTACTAACATTCTCTATGCTTTTGTTTTACGTATTTTGCCATTTGTCCATAGAAATCCGTTTTGTAAAACATATTGGCAGACTTGTAAAAGGTGATTTATGGTACCATTTAAGCACTTATCACTTGCTATTCATTATTGCAGCTACACAATTCTTATGGGCTACAAAACACTAAGCATCTCAGCACAGCAAACTTTTTTTAGTTTAGGGGGATTCATTATTTTTCAGACAAAATATTTTTTACTTTACTTTTTATTTTTATTTACTTTTACTTTTTACTTTTTATTTTTTGTTTATTAATATAGCCAAGTACATCTACAAATGATCTCCTAATTCCTCGTCATTCATCAGCATGACAAACCCTTACGCATTAATCTTGAAAAAAAATACAGCCAAATAAACTTTAAGCATGAAAGTAGCTTCCAATTTTCTCTAGAGATGTACAGAACTGTATACTAATTGTTTTTTTCTTTCACAATTTGAAGTGATAGTTTTTACTACAAATTTGTATACCTAACAAAATAAGCCTTTTTTTTTCTTTTCAAATAACCCTTCCCTAGGCCCCAGCTCTGTATAGCAGTAATTTTGCTTTTTCTACCCATAACAGGTAGTTTAACAACATCCCACACCTCTTCAAACTTTTCCTTATTTTTATGCATGGGCCATAGTAGCAGGAACAGGACAATCAATGTTTTTCTACCAGCTCAACCAGGTGAACTCCATAGACTCTACCAACACTAACTAGCAAAGCAGCCACCAGACAGCAAACCCCTAGTATAACAGCCTTCGAAACTGCAAACGGAAGAATTATTTGAAAGTAATTACTACACATGCAAAGTTCAGAATTCAATATTAAAAGGCTGACCAAGTGCAAAATAAAGGTTCTCAAGTACTTCCAAGCCTAATGACACGTAAAAAATGGTAGCACCTCAACACACTACAAGTCACTGTACATATTAAAAATCTTTCTTCTGTGCAGTCACACTCAGAACACTCTACAGAACCCCTCTGAAAATACATACTTGCTCTGTCAAACACAGGACCTGAAGGTACCAAAGTGTAAAAAATGTGAAACCTCCCTGATAAGGACCCTGCACACTAGAATTAGAGATAGATGACATTTGGCTTTTGTTGGAATTACAGGTGTTAATTCAAATAATTGAGCATGATGGTCTGCTATCATTTGAAACTAACATCAGTGAGACGTTAGAAGACACTTCCAACTGTACTTACAAGAAAATCAGTTTGGCTTATGGGAAAAGAAGCTATTTACTTACAAAACTGATGGCTAAAATCTCCCTCTAATTTTTTCATGCACGTGTCATGCGTGCATTAAGTTCTATGAGCAAACATTTCAAAGCTTATTTGAGGTTGCTAAGTTACAACAAACTAAACTAGCACGTTGTTTACAAATCATCTACTTAAAAGCAAAGTAATGAATAGTTAGGGGCATCATAAGTCACTCACATACATGTTATACTGATCAAGCGTAAAACATACATAACCAGGAATTTGAAAAGCTTTTTTTTTTCCCATTTAAATATTACTTTTCACATTAATAACTAATCAAAATATTAAAATAAGCAGCAATAACAGTCACCAGCTAACACTTGGTTTTAGTAATTTTACCTGGGGGCAGCCACTGAAAGCCCCTGTCAATCAAGCACATGGTCTGGTTTGTACCAGCAGCCACGCAATCTCTAACCCCCTTCTTCTGCGCACAGGATAAAGGACAACCATAACTTATATAAATACCTTAAATTGAAATACTTTTTCATCAAATACAAATTGAGTTTTCAAAGATATCAAAAACTAGAAAGTTTGGATGAAGAGTGACAATTTTGAAAAAAAAAAATACAGGGGCAAAAAGAAATGAGAAGTAAGAGAAAACTGCTAAGACACAGTATTTCTAACAGCATGCAACAGAAACCAGTTTTTAAATCTTTCTTTGTCTGTGATAGTCTTCAAAGCCTCTGTTTTGAAGCCAAATAAAACACCAATCTAGCACTAAAACAGACTAACAAAAATTAGGACAGAAGTCTAAATGCACAGAAGAGTTTGTTTTGTTTAAAGCAAAAAAGATAACACAAATCATCCAATTAATTTCTCATGTTGGACAGAAGCAGTGCTGCAAGGGGCCTCAATGTACTTAGGTATTTTAGCAGGTGAGCAAGTGTAACTGTGCACATGATAAAAAAAAAATTGTATAAAAAAAGCATCTGAAAAATGATGTCCCACATTCCCACACATTTTAAACTCAAAATCAAGAAAAAATATTTGAAGTTATAATATACAGTTCTGGTACCCAGACTTTGTTACATTTCAAGTTGGAAGTAGAATGCTGAGAAGAGATGATGAATCACTGTTCAGAAGCCTAGATCTGAGGATGAGGATTTAAATGTTCTTTCCAAAACAGCTCATTGTCCTGACATGATTTTTTTTTTTTTATTAAAAACAGTAAGCAAATAACCTATATCACTTAACTATTTCCTTTATAATTTTGGGGTGGAACTTTTAAGTACATGCATCTGCAAAGGCACATTCATTCTCAGACTATCCTGCAACTTGTTATCCCGCTGGTTTGATCAATTCATTTTTTTTAAATCAACACAACATGAACTTCACTTTAACTTCAATACTTCATTGACTTATTTTCAGTTATACTAACTTAACTTTGGTTTTGTGATATATTTTTTTTTTAATGCTGAAGATACTACAGTAGAGTCAGGTACTGTGGCTTACTTACTTTTCCATTAAGCAGTCAGACTCTAGATACTTGAGGATCCATGTGGAATTAACCAGTCAATCCAAACCTGTTCACCTTTATTAGACTTTGGCTCTCGTTTAAATAGAATCCACTGAGAATTTTAACTACAATTAGTATTTACACTTACAGTGGAGGGACTTACAAATCATTCCCTTCTAGTCCACAGATGTGTTACATGATAGTAGCAGTATACACACTAACTGAATGCGTAAACAGGAAAATTTGTTCCTTCAAATGCAGCTTGGTGTTTGTATCTTGTGATCTCTGGACCCTGTTCATGTCTTATCCTGTAGTTGATGAAATTGCAAGCTGAGAACGTGAATTATGCAAGAAAAGGGTATCATAGGGAAAGCAATATTTAAAAGCAACTCAAAAATCATGCAAGGACTATGAAATTCAGAATTTGCTTAAGATTTAGATTTGGTTATATTCTCTGCAAGGATATCTTCCTTTGGGGAAGAATCCACATCTGCACAGAGGTGGACCCCCCTTCCTGTTCTGTGTGCTTTTTCAATAAACCTTATTCCCCTAACTTCAGCAAAGGCAGTTTAGCAATAGGAAGTTCATGTAGAGCCATTGCCCCACATGACATAGGTCTACAAGAGTTAATATCATTTAGGTCACATCCTGCACAATCAGGATTAAAACATCCAAAACCTCACAGGTTGTTCTGTAGTAATGCACCAGACCTTTTCCCCATTCGTAACTCTCACATCCCACTTCTTGCTTAATAGTTGCTGTCTCTGGATTGCTACTCACTACTTGACTCATTTCTGATCCCAGCTCTACTGCTGGCTTTCCTAGCAGTTGCTCCGGTGTGTTTTTTTTATAAGTAACACACAGCAGAGAATCTGCCTGTGATGTGGAAACTACACTCTCCAAAGAATCCATACAAAAAATAGACGCCTTCTCTATTTTTGTATAAATGTAAAATAGCAGTGTCTTGAGATTCTCTAGCTCATCAACCACTGCAGGATGACTGAGTGGCTGCTAGAGAACTTCAAGAACACCTTGACATCTCGTTAAAAGCTTCTGATTTGCTGCTTTGGAAACAAATGGCTTCCTTTATAAAGGTTTACAGCTTCATCCTTCTGCATACTATACAAAGTGGCTACAAGTCTATGCTATCGTACCATCCAACGTATACTTTGTGAAAATAATTTTCTACTTCAGCTGGTTTTAAACCAAGTCTCAAAGGTATTCTAATATATCTGGCTCAAAGTTATGATTTTTTGCCATGTTACTCACTGCTGACAAATTACTTAACTGGGAAGATTAGAAAAAAACACTTCATCTCCATTCTCCAGTCTTCCCATTCCTAGAAGGCTTGTCAGACTAAGAAATAACTATGGGGAGCCCCCTGTTAAAATGCTAGCAGTGATAATACACATTAATTTTCTCCACTGTCTCATGAGTGTCTTCATGCCGAGAAGAGAATCGTAGTTTACATATTGATGAGAACAGCATAAAGATACTTCCCTGTAGCTTTACATGGGCAGTATACAAGAATAGGACCACAGGGTTCCCCAACTCTCACCTGAAGTTTCTGTACAGAAAGGGACACATTTATAACCCCCTACTGCTACAAAGAAGAAAATAATCTGTTCTCCATGCCCACCATGAGCAGGACTAGTAATGGGTTTAAATTACAATGAGAAAGCTTCAGTTTAAATGTGAACAAAACCCCTTCTATTAGTAAAGACTAGAAGTGATTGCCTGTGGAGACTGCAGAGTCTCTATCATTTCTAATCTCTAAGAGTAGCTTCGACAAACATCTGTCCTAAATCTTGAGCTTTGAGCTGTCCAATACATTAAGCATGGCAAGGTTCCAAATAAGCTCTCCAAGCTGATGAGCTCTCCTGCAGTTTACACATGCAATGCTATTCGAGCTACATTAAAAGCTACTTCGCAGCAGGTACAATATTAAAATCTGAATTTTATTTTATTCTCATCCCTGAAGGAATGCAAAATACATTAAAATAGTGTTGTGGGTTTGATTAAAACCAAGCAAAGATTCATCATCACTTTGTGAGTTCCAAAACTCTACCTATGAACTCAGCAGTGATGAGTTGTACCTACAAACTCCATACACTGAGGAATAATTTGCCATCAGTTCACAAAAGCTGAGTTTGACCAACAATAGCATCATAATTGTTACATGACCACTATATTGAATAGTCAGCAAATAAACACATTAGGTAAGAGAACAAAGCAAGATGAATTTACTAATCTTTGTTTTGAGATTGCGTTGGGAAACTGACTAAAACACACAAACTTATTTAAATATGAAAGTGAAGGAAGGGTACATGAAAGTAGCTTAACTACTTGATTAACATATAGATGCTGTTGTTTATCCCTGTAGTCTAGTGCAGTAGCAAAAACACACCCAGAAATCTGAAGTACAACACAGACCCCTTCCAGAGGGCATGCATTTGACTTACCACCATGTGTCACCACAAACACTTTCTGGAGTCGGACATTTAGCAATTCCTTTATAAATATTACTAGACAACAGCTTTGGGGCATAGTGACCATTAAGATCTTGATCAAAAATTCTTTATTAAAATTACAACGTTTAATAGAGTAACGATTCATTTTTTTTTTTCTAACAGGCAAAAGAGCTAAAATTTTTGCAGAGTACCTGAGCACAGCCCTCCACAGCTGAAGCCGGTTTTGCAGCTGACCAACTATTGGCTACTTTGCACTCTGTAAGCTGAAAGAAGCATATATACAGGAATTTGGGAGAGCAGAAAGTAAGTGCTTGTGTTCAGGTAGACTTGCTGCAAGGCTTGCTAACATGGGGACGGTTAGCAAGTTGTTCCATTTGGCCCATCCGTTGTACTTAAGGTTGGTTAAATTTGGGGAGGAAAAAAACAGTGAGGGCCATCTTCTAGCATCATATGCTTGGTACCAGGCAAGGATAAGGGACAGGAAAGGATTTCACTAAGAAAGCTAAACGTTTTTCAGTAGATTTCTTATTTGCCTGTTGACCACAGAAGCAACATACAAGGGAACAACCTGGCATTTTGATTTTGAACTTCACTTCCCCCTTTTGTGACCTGCACTGGGGTTAACGTTGTGTTATCCTGAGACTGCATCCAGAAGCCCCACAACTCTTTAGACTTGTACAAAAAGAATACGTATTGAGTTAACATCTTCCCAATTGCACTTCAGCTCACTGTTTAAATGCTCAGATGTAAACACGCACACATTACTAGCTGAACATGGCTTAATGGCCTGAAATTTAACCATCTTCAATAATTTCACTGTTTTATTCAAATAAGGACACGGGGATGAGCGGTAAAGCCAGTAATATGCTTCAGCAAATGCTTTTCAAAATAATCCATTGTAAACAAAAAACCATACAGGACTGCAGCTCTGCAGCACAGTTAACAGGAAGCACAGAGATCTAGAATGAGAACCATCTTGTTCTGGGTAATTCAGAACTGCAAGCACTTTCAAAAATCAAATTTTCCCTTTGAAGCACGGGGCTACTTTTTTGGACTTTTCATTTAGGAAGTTAACAGGATTGGTCAAAAATCCACAAGTGTGCCTTTATCAGAATCAATCCATCATGTCTGAGCTCCCAGACATACAGGATCGCATTCTCATCCTTTCTATTGAAATTATATTTGCTATCAATTTTAAATGGTGAACCAATTCTGTTCAATGATGAATGAATCATCACTGCAGATACCAACAGCACAAATAAATTACAGTCTACTGCTGCACTGTATCCTTTTGGGAAAGCTGCCATCATTCTTAGTACAGAAAGCTCATGTGTTGTAAAATTATTTCTATCTTAGTTGTTACACAATATTTGAAATGTCCTTTTTCCTCAAATGGGCTTTTTCCCCAGCTATGTTCTAGATGCAGCTCTCACTTTGCATTTAAGCAGGGTTTCAGGTGAATTAAAAAGGACAGATATGGCAGCCCTAAAGTAATATATGAAAGTCTTATTGTATTAGTCATTTTTCCTGTCATTTTGTATTAGTGTCATATTAGTCTAATGCAATACTAACATGATACTGAAATGTTAGCATATTACAGATTACTCAGTGTGTCAAGCTTGAGTCTGATCATATTACTTTGCTGTGTGTATTTCAGTGATGAAACCCTTCCCTCCCACCCCCTGAAACTGTGCAGGACTAACAGAAAACATAAGGCACAGACTGTGCAGCAGTCTCAGGCTCGTATTATAGGTATTAATATCTCCTGTGCCAAGTGAAAGGACCTAAGACAACTGACAATATTGATTCAGTCTAGGCATTTGTTAGTACAAGTAAGGTTTTCCTTTTCACTTTAAAGTGATTTCAAGTCTCCCTGTACAAACTGAAGAATTACCAAAGTAACAGCATTTGGAAACGTGCCATGATAGGGGAAATCCACTAAAAAGGTAAAAGCGCTAGATATCCCCTCTGAGTCTTCTTCACAGTTAGCCAGGAACTACTAGATTTGGTATTAAAGCCTTCATACAGTTTTCTCTGAGTATATTTTATTCCAGTGACCTAGCATCAAGTATGAAGTCAAATGCATAACTAAACACTAGAAGACGCAACTGGGTTTTCTTGGTCATGTCCTGGATAATAATCATATTCAAGTAATAGTATGTAAACAAAAGCAGAACAGAAAAACCAATCAATCCATATTACTGTTCTCTTTGGTGGTAAGCATTAAAACCCTGTTCTTGGAACTTGCATTTGAATGATTCAAGCATCAGACACAGGAAAGAGTGCAGGGGATGACCACAATAGCTGGTGACAGCCATTATAACATGTGACATTTCCTCTTCAGAGGAAGAGGTGCAGCCAGTATTTGTTTCAGAAGTCCAGATTCCTTGTTCATTTACATAACTGAAGCACTTCGAATATTTAAGTAATATCTAAAAAGATTTAAATAGATACCTTATTGGAAACAAACACAGTACACGAGAAAAACAGACCAAAACTGCTTCTTAAAGGTGTTAACTAGGCTTGGTGGGCATTCACAACTTTGAAATACCTTTATTTTTAAAATTGCATTCTATAGGGAAGTATTCAAAAATAAACCACCAGCTTCTTGTCTACATTTAACTAGATGTTGCAGTGGAGAATTTTTTCATATATTAAAGGTTTAACATGCACACTGCACTCACCTCTGTTCAACTACAGAATTCAAGAAAGCTCCCTTTGGATTATATTAGAGCAGTGTAAGCTGCAAAGTGACTCCTGCCATCAAATACTATCATTTTTATCTCCTCATATGTACAAAACACGCATGTGTTTGTATACACACAAGAATTTACCTCTCATTCATGTCTTTAATCTCCTAGCTATCCCAGGCACAGGTGGGCTTTTGTACAAAAAGACATGGTTTTTAACTACAGAGTACAAGAAAACATGACAGAACTGTGCTATTGAGTCTTTAGAGCTTTAAGTGATTTTAGACAGCCTATATTTTCTGCAAGGATCAGAAAAGAAAGTTTCAGCCTAGGTCTATGGCTTTAAGTCAAAACTCAAAATATTAGGTTTATATATAATCAAACACTACAGGAAGCTAGACTACCAGTTTAATGTCATTTCACTGTACTGAAAGAATTCTAAGCGTATGATTTGATGAGCAGAGTTGTATTGAATTTGGATAAATATTTAAAGCTTTTCAGAGTCCTATGTAAAATCCAATAAACACATATTTGATCAAACTGCCATCTGCTGGGTATTCCTGGGATTTAAGTGGTTTGGTTGAACACACGCCTCTGGGTCTGAAAATACTCTAACAAGAGCTACGAGAAAATCTTTCCATTTCCATCACATGATTTTAGCAGTTAGGTTTACAATAAGTAACTGCACTCGCTCCAGCAGAAATGCTGTCAGCAGCACCACCACAGGACTGGCCCATGCCACTGATGTCCTGTGTCCCTGCGCGACCTGCTCATCTTGCCCACACGAACTCTTACATGCAGCTTGCTATGCCCAGCTCAGTTTGCAGTCACTTGTGCAGCCCCTCAGCAAAAATGGGCACACAACAAAATTCACGTGGCCTGAAGCAAATATATCCAGTAACAGCACAATTTAGTAGAGGTGCTGACTGCCAGGTCAGGAAGACAGGGAAAAAAAAAAAAAAACAACCAAATGCACAATGGTAAGAGAAACACAAAAGACTAATAAAGGAGTAATGACAAATTATTTCAACTACCTAGATAAAAAGGGCCATCTGTAACAGAGGAGCAAGAATGCCTTTTCCAGGCCATCAAAAAATACTTCTCCTTTGAAGCATCCAAGGTTGTAGTCATCAAAAAGCAACGCTATCTTGACAGTGTGCTAGACAAATTTAATAACTGGGGTCAAATGTGCAAACAGAGCGCTCCCAGAAAGCTCTAATTACAACTAATGGTGGTATGCTCAACTTTTAAGTGAGGTTTCAAATTCAAATGGCCTTGAAGGTGTAAGAAAAATAACTAAAATCTTTAGGCTTAAAAAAAAATAGCAAAGGGAAGCACACAGTAAAGAAACACCCGTTGTATTCATCTTCCAACACCCCTTCTGCAGAGAGGGCAAAGTGAAACTATAAAATACAAAGAGCCATCAACTGAGCTGATCTTACAGGCTGCTCCAGAGGGCCTCACTGACAGGTTTCTTACAACTTCTCCAAAGCATTTTAGTCTAGGCACTCAGGCTTACCTATCTCACAACCCCAGTATTTCACCAGCTGTTTCTTTCCTCGAGTCCCTGATTACATTTTAAATATCCTAAATCACCTTTCTCAACTCTCATTTCCAGCACATTCAGGAGGTAGAGCTCCAGGTACTACAGTTATCAGTGAAAGAAAAGAATTCCTCTAGGCCAGGAGGAGATGATGGTGCATTGCTATGTAAAGAGTGGCTCCACCTAGCTGGCAGATCAGAGTTTAAGAAGGTACATACGCACCTAAGCATGCAAAAAGCTTCATGGAAAAAATACACAGCTAGCCATGGTAACTGATGCTTGGGATCTTCCAAAAGGCAGGGCATCTGCCAAGAGGAAGCACAAAGGATGAAATACTTGTGACAGGACAATGCTGAAAAACAACTGTCTACAAGAGGTTTTTTGCTTTAAGAATACACTGCAAATTAATGCATTTCAATCTACTGTATGGTTCCCTTTGGGGTTTGCATGAATTATTAGGAAGACATGCAATTTTCCTCACTTGAACACTTACAGAAAGTGTATATTATTTAAAAACTCACTGGGATAACAGGTTGGAGGGGCAGACTTCTAACTTTTGAGGTTTTTCAGAAGGCTAACCTTCCATATTAAAAAGGAAGTTTGAAGGGGGAACAGAAATTTCAACAAGCCAAGTCAGCCAAGTGTTGTCATTTTCCTTTTGCGCACAGGCAGAATTTAAGGACACTTGAGGAAGGCTAAAGAAAACCAAGTTTGTATACTTAGCTTTCTTGCGTAGAAAAAAAATATACGTGGAAATACATACTAGCTTATCACATTTTGATATTGATATAACTGTCTTCACAAGAACTGTGATAGAAGTACACATTAAAAAAGTAATCATCACAATCTGAGTTAAAAATGTTTAATCTGAGTTAAAATTAACTGTTATATTGTAGTTTTTGTATTACTACAATACAAAACTCAAGTGCAAATTGAACCAAAGCAATTCAGCAGAACACCAGATCAGGTTATACTATACCATAATCCTATTCAGGACCAAGTCAGCTATGCAGAATCGCTGTTTGTCAATGAAGAATGAAACAATCCTTATGTTGCATAAATCACCATGAAATGTTTGGGGATACCGATGGGTGTAAAGTGCTAAACAGACACTGTCATTTAACATTGGTCTTTATTTTTTAAATCCTACAAAATTCAAATGCATGTGTGGGCTACAATCCCTGATTTTATCCCCCTCTGTCCACAGGGATGATTTACAAGTAGTAGAGTTGGATTGGTAGTCCTATATGGCATTTTGCGTACCATCAGAAAGTGCAGACTCTGGTATTTAAGAATTAGAAGATACTCATCTTCTGACAGATGCTTAGAAAACATGCAGCCATTTTGGTCAGTATAGGCCCATTAAATTCTTGGGAAAGTGCAGTAGGAGAAAAAGCACAAACTGGAGCTAGAAAGGGTACCTCAAAATCAGTGCACCACAAATCAACCACAGAGAAATGCACCATATATCAAAAGCCAGATATAAAGTGGTGTTCTAGCTTCATGGAAGTGAGGTTTTCAAAATACCTGGGTCAAAATTCCTTACTCTTCTGGTAGAAAAGTTATACTGAGACCAAAGACAGCTACCACTGCTCTGGTGTGAAAAATGGCTAGTATCTATCCAGTAGCATAATGTGTGTATAAGGGTTCACTTACTGACTACAAGTTCTCAAATCTTCAGTTAATTTGGTGAGGTACATGGTAGCTATCCAATTTGGCTTCAAATACCAAGGCAAAGCACCAGGCAGTAGAGTCTCAGACTGAAATCTTTATATACTACACAAATGGTATCATTTCACAAATGTTCAAGCCATTGCAAAGCCCAAGAGATTTTTCATTTGGCTGGGAATACTTGATTCAAAATATTTTAAACGCACAAAACATCTACCAGTTGTTCTAACTATCGTATTTGGTGTATTCTAGCCATTAAGCATATACTGTTTACAGTATGTGAGTAATAAATTGGGGTTTTGTTTAATTAAATGGTGAAAAAAATGACTTCATAGAACACAACCTATTTTCTAAAGCCACTGTCATGGAAGAAATTAATGAACATTTTCCTATTACAGTTCCTAACCAGCCAATACTACTCTAAAAGCAAAGCAAATAATGAAAACTGTATGACCCTAATATTCTTTTCACATTGTGTTTTTTCATTCTATGACAGTTGCATAATTTAAGTGATTAAGTTATCTTTGCAGGTATCACTTCAATTTAAGAATACCTAAATATTTAAAGTAATGCAGCAAGTACCACCACTTTTCATAGCAGAGTCAGTGCTAAGTAACCTGGAAATACTTCAGATGTTATTAGTGCCTTTTTTTTTTTAAACCTGCACACATGGAGAGAGCACTTGGTCCCCATTAATAATAAATTCTAGAAAAAAGATACCAGATACAGCAACCAGATATACTTTAACATATATTCATCCCGTCACACTGATGTGCAAATAGATGAACTAAAACATGCTTTTTATTGTACCTCAATTACCTTCTTATATAACGTTAAATAAAAGTTAACTCATAACTTTTCCTGGCATTTCCTCCCTCCAGTGACCAAAGATGTACTTGCCCTGAAAAAACATGCATCTCCTTAACAGGATAGATCAGATTATTTTTTGTTATTATTTAACTAGAACATATTGTTATCTACAGTTGCATTAACTTGGGCTGAAACTCTTGTACAAATTCAAAAGTTGCAGGTAGTAGAGGTCCTGTTACCTCCTACTTAGGATAAGCTGGTCAAGGAACCTGTTGTTCGGGCTCTGTCCTTCAAGGCTCAGAGTATGTCTCTTACAGAAGAGATGACCTTCACACTCTGGTAAAAGACCTGTGAAACAGAGGGCACCCAAACAATCTACCTCAGGCACATGTACCCAAGTATAGCAACACCAAAAGATGAAGACATCTCTTCCTAGCCAAACCATTCTACACAGATTTCAGAAGTATGGGCATAGGCAGAGTGAAGGGAAAGCAGAAGTATGTGGTATATTTTTCTGTTTCCATTTTACATATTAGGAAATGAAGGAGCAAAATGAAAGGGTTGCCATGGAGAACACAAGTTTCTCATTACCAAACACACAAATTAGGTGAAAGAATTAGAGAGAGGGCAGATGCTAAATACGTGTTCTTCTCGAACTCATCCATACCACTTGTATATTTTCTTGCTCATATTCCTTCAATTTATTCATGCAGATCCCTTCAACAGGTACCAGAAGGGATTACACGGAGCATGAATATGTTAAATTTGGGTTTGTTTTTCAATGAAGTCCATTTAACCTGCAATTTCTATATAGCCTTATTGCGATGTGAAAACATCTTTTGACAAGAAACAAGGAAAACATGCAATAGTGTAACGTTCCTCGTAATACAGAGCATACTGCAAATTCACAAACAGCTCCACACAACTTACATTTCAAAAACAGATAAGTATGCCTGAGAAGCACACTTTCTGACAAAAAAAGAAAGCAACCACATGAAACATTGTGGTATAATTGCCTACAGTAACTAGGAAACCAATCATAACTAAGATATGCTTGACTAGAGTCACTCAAGCTCCACCTAAAAGATAGAAAATAATATCAATTGGCCTAAGAGAGAGGATGTGAGGGAAGTTACCATCGTCAGGGGAAATACCATCACAAGGACCTTGTGACTTCTGGGATCAGTCGACAGGCTGAGCCTCTCTTCCTCCTTCATTGGGACGCCTTTGGGTGAGATTTGAAGACCTGATTACACTGGGTGTCTCTGCAGAAACTTAGAAATCTCTATAGAGTCCTTGTGCCTTTTAACATTAATTTCCAGGCTGTGCACCTGTGTATTTCATGCATGCTAACTTGCTTTTGCACACAGTAAATTATTGCCAGCAATCCAAAGAACCTGGGTACCTGTTGCTGTAATAAATTGCACTTAACTGCATTGTTCCTAGCCGTGATAGTTCTCACTGAACGCGACTAGAGTAATGGCATGATACGTTATTGGTGAATCCGTGACTGTGGTAGTTCAGTGCTCTGAATCTGACCAGACCCATATCGGTTAATGCATTATTGGTGAATCTGTGGTTGTGATAGTTCAGTACCCTGAATCCAACCAGACCCGTAACAGTTAATCGGCTACACCCCTGAATGTGACAAACATGACTTCTTAAACATTGAAATATTATATATCAGAAATAAACAGTTAAATTTTGTGTGGTGTAAATCATGAAACAAGTCAGAGTACAGTCGTCTGATGCAACTTCCATTAAAATGGTAAAGTAAGGATATGTAAGGGAAGCATCTTTACACTGTGACCAGCTATAGAAACTAATATTAGGATCACTATGACTACATTCAGAAAAAAATTAAAATCTGTTCTCTAGGTTCCATTAGCATGAACCAGATCTTTGTTTACAATACAAACTTACATACTGAAGCAAGTAAGAGAGTCCTGAATATTTTATCCTTTAGTCAAATGCTTAAATGAGTTAAGCATTATCTACATTTTTTACTACTTTTGTCAGAGGTAAAACAAGGAGAAGAGTTAAGCATTAAAAAAAAAAATAAAAAAAAATCTTAACATGGCTTCCTCACAGAAGCCTTCAGAAGATGAAGAAAAACAGACTTTGCTCAACTTCTTTCTTAGGAGAGCCACTAGCGCTCGTAAATGCCACGCGCCAGACTATGCGAAACACATAACCCCAAACTACCGACATCTCCAGTCAGTGTTGGACCCACTCCTACCAGGGTACTTCGAGTCACTTCCAAAAGAGTGCAAGGTTTCAGAAATGGAAAAAGTATTGCCAACTATTACAACAACTTCAGTAACTGCGAGAATCTAACACTAACCTCATGGTATACATGTTTATCACTTCTTCCTCATTTTCGCATCTTTTTGCCCTTTCAGTTCTACAGTGTTGTGAAACTGCTTTTAAGAGCATAATGAGAACTGCAAGTGGTGGGAGAGAGCAATGACTGAAGCTATTTAAAAACTTACCTGATATAGTACATAAACTGTTTGACAAGGTACGTGAATACCATCATATGAGGAACAAAGAGCCTTTATTTTTTAAACATTGCTTTTTACACTTGATGATTTTGCCTGTCATTTCAGAACCCCTTGAATATGTTTGTCAGAACTCATGTTCACATTAACTTTTGAAGGTTCACCTTCGATTTTTTTCTCATTTATAAGCTTTCTAAGTGTCAGGGACATTGTTAACTGTGAATGGAAGTGGATCAAAAAAGCCTAAAATAATTTGTGTAGCATTGAAGGCAGAATCCTAACTGATCTCTGGGGTATTCTGTTCAAAGCTGCCTTAAAAAAATTAAAATTACTACCAAGTTCAGAGAAATGTAGTAATGCATAGTTAGCTCCAGACTGAACAGTATATTAAGGAACATCTTTAATATAGGCTAACGTAATATTTTTCCAGACATGCTATGCTGGACATGCCCTACAAATACAAAGGTTGCTTGTTTTGTAATTATCCACCCTCTTCTCCCTCCCAAAGTAAAGAAAAGCTGTGGTGGGAAACTTCCTAGGACAGTTATCAATATTTGCTTGAAAAATAAAGTAACAATAGTAGCTAGTGAATTATTTCATCAGAGCAATTTGGTAAATAGTTTTCATATATATTTTTTTTTTCTTGTTCATAGCAAGATACCTTACAGGAAAAACATAATAAAATTCTTATAATGTAGTCTACAAGGTAGCAGTGGGGCGGCCCACACCACTAGCAGCCATACCAACAGTGGAAGAGGAGAGGTTTAAGACCTTGCTCCCTGAAAGATTCTCTTATAGCAGACTCACGCATATTTGGGGGACAGACACTTAACTACTTCATTTATGCTGATATTCAGAACAACTGAGGGAGAAATACAGCAATTGACAATATGTCAATTTATTATGAATCATTATAAAATATATTTTTTAGAGTTCAGCACAGACTGATTTTTCAGGTTTCACCCATAGAACACCCGTTACTGACTTCCAAATAGATAAACAACATGCTTTCCTTATGCCATGATTACCATTAAGTGCTTTAAGGGAAACATGCTCAAAATAAATACTTGAAAGAACAGACACAAACAAAATTTAACATCTTGTCTCCACTAGTGTACCAAGGACAGAGGTTAGGCACCACGGTGTTAATCCTGTCTTCAAGTTAAGGTCAGAGCTCTACTGAAAAAAAAAATATAAGTTCTTAAAAATGGTTCTTAAATATAAGAATGGTTCCTAAAAATTAGAACTTAAATTTTTAAGTCTTTAGAACATCAATATCGTAGCTTCACTAAAAAACTTCTCCAACCCTTAGGTGAATAAAGTTTGCCCAAGAATTCAATCAACAGTGTTTAACCACTGTTCAGAAAGCTACCTCCTATCTTCATTTCCCTTTGTTCCAGCCACAGACATAAGATGCATCTTTCATGTATGAACAGAAATAGCTGAGGTAGCCAATAGCAGTTAACAATACAATCACTCTACTTAATAGAAATTAAATTTTAAAACCACAACTTTGAGAAATAATTCAGAATACCTACGTACTGAACTATGAAGCTCTGGCCAGGTAAATTACAACCAAGAAGAGGGCCAGTTTCATTAAATTAAGTTATTAATAATTATCTAGCTTAAAACTACTGTCATTCTGTACAAAGTACTAGGGATGTTTTACAGAGAATGTTCTATTGATGCTCACATTACAGATAGAGAAAAGTTAAATTGAGGTGATAAGCACTCTCTTTTAAGAGGTGGTTATTCATTTTTACAAAAAGGTTATCACCTTACAACACATTTGACACTGAGTGTGATCTGTTCAAGTAGCATGAAATGTTTAAACTGTTATGCCTGAAAATCTGTAGTAGAAATAGGGGCAAGGTGGAATTTCAACATAACTTCAGGTCCCTCAAATAAAGAGCATTCTACCATGCTGCTCCCTCAAGGAAACTTTGGAGTCCTTACACAACAGATTTTTCCACCATAGTTTCTTAATAAGCAGTGCACAGGGATTATACACACAAAAATCTTCCATATGGAAATCTAACACTGCATAGAAAATAAGATTACCTCTGGCCCCAGTTCTGGGGAAGAAGTGCTGGCACAAATACTGTTCTTACTGCTGAATTAAGTAAATACTCTGCTCTTCAAGCTACACTAATACTTTACACATTCACATTGCTTTTCATCCTTGTCAAACTGTTGCATTTCTAGAACTCTTTTGCTTGTGTTGTAGCTTCACGTAACTAGTCTTTTTTTTTAAAAAAAAATGTATTTTAATAAGTATAAAATTAAGAGTGTTTTCCATAAGAACATGATTCTCTAAATGCTGTAACATCAGATTTCCTGCAAAGTGGATAATTTACTGTATTTACATAAAATACAAGAAACATGCACTTAAAGCATTCCTGACTGCTGAGGGTTTGAAATGTTTTAATTATGCTGATAATTCAGTCCTTCTTAGTATTTACTATTATATTTATTTACTATTAAGTTCACACATCAGATGGAATTGAATGACAAGATTCCTTCATTTTCCCCTCCACTTCTGCCACAGAATCTTGATATGACAGTGAACAAGCAATTTCATATTGTTTAATGTATCTGTCATTTCTACACTGTACTCATCTAAAATTGCACTTAATTCCATTTTTTTAAAAAACGCTCACTGATCCTGGAAGAAAAATGTAAGAAGTATAAAGCATAAACTGCATAAGAAGCAGTTTAGAAAAAAAATCCCATTAGAAAACACTCAAATTCAAATGGCCCAATAAATTCACAAAATTATATACAGTTGTGAAATTCGAAAATAAGTGAAATGCTAGAGAAAAAATCTCTTACAGTGCAGTAAAACCATGTTAAATTTGGGAAACCCAAAAGCAGTAAGAGTTGGACTTGATGATCCTTATGGGTCCCTTCCAACTCGGGATATTCTATGATTCTATGATAATAATTACAGATGATTAAGTTTCTGAATATTTGTGCACAAAGCTGACGTGACTATGTACTCTTCAAAACAAAAGAAAAGCAGAATGGCACTTAAAGAACTTTCAATAAGCTACATTGCGAATAGCGTATACTTAGGATTTTAAAGCCCCATTAAAACTTAATAATTTGAGTAGGTACTTGTCATTCTGAGGAGAACTACCTAATGGTTTATAGAATTTCTTGTCTAGACGTTTATGAAGATTATTCAATAAAAGAGTATAGTACATATTTACAAGAAACAGCAATAATAACAGATTTAGCAATAATAACAAATTTACCTATAAATCGAAACACTTTAGTGAGTCCTGTCATTACAAAAATTGAAATTTAGTCCTTCTGCCAATCAATATTGGAAGGGGTGTAATATCCCCAGCCTCTTCTACTTCACTTCTAGGATTCCTAACATGAAGCCTGTCTCAATTAAACATAACAGAACATGCCATTCTGTATCTGATCCTCTGATTCTGATTGTTTTTGTAACAATATGAAAGTAAGGTTGGCAGTTTTACAGATTCCTTCTGCGTAAACAGTGGACGCTCAGCCTTTAATCCTCCATACATTTTCAATTGGCATGCAGTCACCTACAAAGCACAATCCAGTTTCAGAAGACTATATGTTGTCAAAACAGACTCAATTTTATAGTATTAAGCCAACACTACATTTAATAAATGCCAGTTAAATACATGAAATGTAGACATTCCTAAACACTGATTTTCATGTCATTGTACTTTTCTCCCAGTTTGAAAGGCAGGTGGACCAGATCATTATTGTGTAAATATCAGCAGCATTATTTCCACTAAATAAGTTTATTTCAAGTCTACCAAACAGCATCACCCATTAAGTTGGCCAGGAACAATTTCCAATCACTATAAAAAAAGCACTCCTATTCTGTATCATTTTACCATCATTCAATTTTCCTCAAATTATTTTTTTTAAATGCAAAATTTTTCTTCTTTTATTACAACAAATGTCCTTTTCAAGTCATATAATGTGATGTTATTTTCTTCCTGCAGCAAACAGCACTAACAGAAAGTAGAAGTGATACTAAACGTTGTCCACAACTGTTATGGAATGTATATGGAGTCTGACTTTCTACGTTAGACCAACTACTTTTGGCTGAATTCAGAAGCTACTTCTAATCCCACAGATATTTTTAATCAAGCAGAAGAAAAGAAGTAGCTGTGGAACTAAACAGGAAAGGATTTTTCACGTTTAGCTTTATTATTTGGGGGGAGGAAGAATGCAGGAAAGAAGTGTTAAAAAAAAAAAAAAAAAAAGAAAGAAAGAAACAAAAGAAAACCAAGCAACACCTTGTCTTAAACTCCTTCTCCCAAACAGTTCTTCCCAGCTCAAAGTCTTGCATTGAAATATTTCAGTTCAGACGTCTGGTGACGTCCCAAGCCAGACATCCAAAGCAGAATTTGTGAAGGACAATTCACAGGTTGGATGAGAAACAAATACTGGTACACTTATGATACAGAAGATCTATGTGGAATCAGTTACAGAATGAAACATTCACTGCTACAAGTGTTCAGCCAGCAACCAGCTAGTATCATAGTACACAACGAACTCCTGCTGCATCATGAAATACTAACTTTGTCATGATCAAATAATGGTTATGCATAGCAAACCATGAAGTCAATGTGGTAAAAATAAAATACATGATTCGATTACTGAGGAATCCATAAAACCAACACAAGAACACTGCAATGTTCCAGCTCTTACAAGTTGTTTGCCAGTAAAACATTCCTTTCAATATAGATTCAATATTTCTACTGCTGCTCAAGCATCTTTTAAACAGTGTCTCAGGTGAGCAAAAAAACAGGTCATTGCTTCATCTGCTACTCAGGGAGAGAACTATACATACAATGTGAAGTTTTGTAGTTTTTTTTTTTATGTATAATAGGTATACATTTGTGTTTATGAAGAAAAGATGAAACAAGATGTCCTTGCACTTGGGACAGCAAGATTTACAACTCTTTAGTTCCTGCACAAGATTGTTCTACAGACTTGGGCAGAACTGAAAGCACTTTCCTGCCCAAACAAAATGCATTACTGTTTCATTACACAGCTCTGTGAAAAGAAAGGTGAAACATTCATCTTCCCTGAGCTTAAGATATTCTGAGAAACCTCAGTCAAACATCTCAGCTACTTGCAGGTAGCTTCACACTGTAGGGGGAGGCACTACAGGAACAGGGAGAGACTGGTATACTTACACGTATCAGCTCAGGGTTTCTGTAGTGTCAATTACTTAAAGCCTTGATATGCAGTGTTCTTATCTGCTGGCTTAAACAAATGCAAATTTATGCAGCATAAACAGCAAAATTGAAACATACCAAGATAAAACTTTCTAGAATAGGGTTACATGAGACTTCCATATCTGTGTGATCTTACAATAAATGGTAAACAGAAAAGAGAATTAACTGAAGTCCTTCACAAATGTTGCTTTACATTGCTCCTTTCAGATATTCCACAGAAAAGATCTTCCTACCATTTTAAAGCATTTCTCTAAGCCTTGTCACTTATCAGATCTTACATCTAGTTCTGAAGCACTACAACAACATAATTATAGAAACTTTTGAGACAATCTTCCCATCTCAACTTAGTTAAGGAGTAGAAAAACGACACTAACAAAGCTACAGAAGGGAAACAGACTAATGATGGGACAATGTGAATCACGGCATTGTGCCTGCTGCTGCATATATAGGAACAAAATCTGTACACCCAAGAGAGCAGCTAGTAGAGATCATCCAGAAGTCTGGCCTTGATTATTAAAATGTAAGCAATTAAGGTCTTTTATCCATATATTTTGGCTCTTTCAATTTTCCTTTTTGGTTAGGGCACTATTGTTAAGTCCATTAAACTGCAGTCATCTCCCCACCAAACAGACTTTCCATTAAAAGGTTAATAATGGTCATATAAATTCACTCAAACATATCATTCTTTTTATAATAAAAAGGTGGAATGATGATCAGAAATGAAAATGATGCCCCACCTCAACAATAAATGTGTTTAAAGAGTATAAAGATAGCAAAAATTAATTTTGGAGTGATCAACTCCTGAATTTAAATGAATATAATTATCTAATCATTAAATTACTTGATGGACTTCATTAAGCTTATTTCTGGTTTTGATGTCATCTTTCTTTCCAATTAACTCAGCTGTTAAGATTAATTTCATATAACTAGCAAAAGTAAAGATCAGAGTCAAGACTCATACCACCTAGGTTCACAGAACACCATACAGCATTGAAATCAATGACTTCTGCAGCATGAATACAGATTTTCTATGTCCATACCACACTAACTACTGCAAGTCCCATAAAAAAAAAAAAGCACTGTTTTCTACATTAAGTGCAATCTTATATAATGCCACTTAACTAGAGTTGCCTTACAATTTAGTGTACTTGATTCACATTTTAATATCTTGCTTTCAGGCATGAAAACAATGAATGGATGCCTTACATAGGTGAGAAATCTGTAAAGGATTCACACTATATTATTTAATTAGTATTGATCTGTCATGCAACTCTTTAAAATACCAGATTCTCTCAAGTTCCATCCACCCTTGATAACAGAATGAGTTCTACCAAGGAGATGCAAATTAAGGCAGAATGTTTTAAGAAGTGGTATGTCTTGCTCCTAGGAAAAAAGCAACTGTTATCATTAATTACAATCCCCTGGAGCTATTAAGTAATTACACCCAGCACCATAAAAAACACATTTCTACTGTTGCACTAACTGTTGTATATGAGTGAGAGGGAATAACATCTGAAACCAAAGTCAAGATGACAAAACAGATTCGCTTTTTCACCTAAATTCTACTTATGAACATGTAGCCTGAAATCTGTGAAATATACAAGATCTATTAACAAGTCAAGTTCTCTAAAGCAAATAATCCATTTCAGCAGAAGACAGAATTTAAAAGACATTGCCCCATGTATATTTCAAATAAACTTGACTGCTACAGACTGCCTGTTACACGCTTCATTCATCTCATCCGCTAAGAAATTAACAATGATTTTGTTTGAGCCACTGTGAACAGTAGTATATCACTACCAGAAGAGAATTCTCTTCCACAACTACCTATGTACAAACTGAGTCACAAAACTCCAGTTGAAACCTGTCAATAACTGTTTTGCTTTACAACAGCCTGGACTGTAAGGTTCAGAGTACCTTCAACTTTTATCCAAATTAAGAAAGATGAGTGCCAAAGTGCTCAGTTAGGTTAGGTGTAGGACAGTCAAATTAAGATTGTTTAACAATTTATTTATTTTTTTACTCACTTGGAAGACAAACAACAGGATTCAAGTCATTTTACCCTACAAATTCCCAAAGAAGTTTTTAGAAGTCTGAAGATGTGCCTTACCATATGTAGCACCTTGGGACTGACAGCTACCTGTACTATACAGAGCAATTCAATATATTTAGCTCTTTTTTTCACAGGAATTTCAAATACTGTAAGTCCGCTAACATGTGATTTTAAATAACAGTGCATTGTTTACCTTTAAGGGAAAAACCATTGCATCAACATTGCCCAAGTTAGGGAAAAATAAGTTATTTTAGAAAAATGTCAGTTTACAACTTCAGAATCTAAACAGCATTTTCCAGCTCAGCATCAGGAAGATACAGCTAGTATTACAGATCATAAAAGGTGAAGAAAATAAAAGGGAAAATATATAAAAACACATCAAAATCCAACCCTAATCTGCATGTAAAGCCTTTGCATCCAGCAACAGTTAGATATCAATACAGTTCTTCCATTAGGGTCTAAAAACATCAATTTAGAGTTGCATGAATATACGTTTGCAAAATACCAGGGTCACAAATTTAATTCAATTCCTGAGGATTCTAGTAAACTTGTGTCTACTGCTCCTGTTTTCCTGAACAACAGATATATGAGGTTTCTAATATAAGTTGAGGTTGATGGGTTTTTTGTGTGTGTGTGTTTTTATTGTTTAAAACATTTGTTCCTGCTTCTTAATTGAACAAACAATGTAGGAGCCTAGTTTAATAGCACTATAATTCCCCTACAGGCAACACGACCAAAACTGTTCAGAATCAGTCATGCTCATGATAACCTGGATAAAAAATAAATAAAAAGGGATTTTCTTTCTACCATAGAAATAAAGCCAACAAGCCAACAGAAACTGTGGTGGCACAGTAACTGATTTTATGTAACTGATGCTCCTATATCACCTGTGCTCCTATGTGGTTGGATAACATACATGCATTCCTTGAGAAGTATTAGTCCAACTAGGTTTTACTGGATATGATGGAGCAATATCATGGTCCTTACATTCAAATACATTGCTAATCCAACACATAAAAGCAAAATCAATACAACAAACCTTGTTTAGGATCCCCTGTCATAATGTCAAATGTAACTACAGACAGCTGATTGGTTTTGTGGCTGTAGATACAGGTATTGCCACATAATCAGAGGATAAAAGTTGCTACCTATTTTGTGAGTTTATTCCTTGGCGTTTGCCAAGATTTACCAGATGTCCTTTTCAAGCAATACCTAAATGTTATATTTGGTTTATATTTTATCACAAACATACACCCATGTATGCAAATGTATGCACGTGTACAATAAAGCAACGGGTTAGTTGGATTTGTTTACATCACATAGTAGCACAAACAATGTTATTGAACCATAACATTCAGATAGCCACCACATTTTTTCCAACAGCGTCAGCATGAAATCAAAAAAGTAACAATGCAAATTTGCTACGTTATACTTCATACATTGAGCTAGAGAAATGATTATTTAAGTAGTTTCCACACAGATTCCCAAAATGCTCTTTATTTTCTGCTCTTAAATGGGAAAAGCTTGCAGTGAGTTATCATCAACTAAGAGCATCACCTTCGGGGCTTTTTGTTCATTTGTTTAAGCTAAATTAGTTTCTGATCTATTAAGATTTAAGAAATGAATTTTGGGGCCTGATCTTGTCAGAAACCTACATGGAGCTACTGGGAGAGTAAGCTGCAAGTTTTCAACAGTTTAAAAGCAGGCCCTTTTGTGGATGATAACCACCAGAAGAGTAAGTTTATAACAACATCCATTTCTTTAGTAATCAAATCTTAGGAGAGACAGGAGAGACATACATCTGTAATATCAAGATCATTGAGAAAAAAAGAAAAAGGGAATAGAGAATCCTCCTTGTCATTAAGAAATCAAATTTGTGGTCCTTGTTTTGGCTCAGAGGAACATACTCAGTTTATTCTACTAGACCAGAAAAAAACAGGGATGATTTTTGAAAAGCCATAGGATTTAGGTCACCCCCTTGAAGAAAAAAAAGAAAAAAGGACTGTTTTTTGCTGGCTTAGTAGCAGAATGGCAAAAACAGAATAGATTTACAGACAGATATAAGGGAACTGAGGGCTAGAGGAGTAGAATCGTGACGCTTCCTCCCATCCTCCAATGCAGCTCCCTAACACTTGCTTCCATTATGCAAAGTAGCAAATACTACTTTGCCTCTTTACTACTAAAGACTAGTTTGAGAGCACAGTGTAAAGATGTAGATGACCAGAACATATTTTCACATAAGCTGAGAACAATAATGCAGAAAAGAAGCTGGGGAGATGCGAGGAAAGGAATAACGCAGCAGATTAGCTACACATAGGAAATATCTAGAACAAATAGGTAAATAACTCATTAGTTCAGATTCAGAGAAGTCCAAGTAGACTATCACAACTTACTGGGATCTGTGATTTCAAGCTTCTGACCAGAATTGTCTTTCAACTTGAACATGTTGAGCAGTAGTTGCTGTCTTTCTTCTCCTGAAGTCATTATAGTTCAGTAGTTCTTGTCACAGTCCACCTGAAGCAGCGACAACACAAACCTCTAGTACCAGGAAAAAAAATTGATCTTATATCTTGTTTCAAAGATCATCAACAGGTTCCAGATATCTGTTAACTTATGCTAATATAATCAAATACAAATCAAGACTTAGCTAATGCAGGTACATCTGTCATCTCTATTCCATACCTATCTATTCCCATATCAATTGTTTATTTTAATTGAGGTAGACTAAAAAAATGCTATGGGCAGCAATTAATGAGTGGCTTGAGGTAAACTTAAAGAAAAAAGATTATGCTTATGATGGTTTTTTGTCCTCCCCTTCTTCCTACTTGAAATTATCAATATACACTATGTAAGTATGTACACATTTATATGTATAAATTTTGTACATAAAAGACAGACATGAAAATAGAACCTTGATGGGTTGGGGTTTTTTCTTTGTTTTAGGTAAGCTCTAGACAGTCCCAGCTGCTGGTTCACAGAATTCAGACTCCACCTCATCCCTGCCACTGGTTTTATACTTACAAAAATATGATCAGGAATAGTGGCAAACATTGAGTACACTGATTTAACTGTCTTAACTGTCAACTGCCAGAGATTTTTCTCTGTCGCTTCCAAATTCATGGACACTTTAATCCATTTGTCAAGACTAGGAAAATCTTGGAGTTACATTGGGTCAGCAGCTGGCTGCAATACTCACAAGAACCTGATTCTCCAGTAGTTTTTATACCTGATCTGATTCTGAAACAGCTTACATTTGCACCATTTAATTCAAAGCTAAAAACAGGCACATGGGTTTTCTCTAGGATGTCTTTATAAAACTCTAGTTAGAAACAGGAAAGTAGATATTTTGTAACATAGAAAACTTCTCTGATTAGCTTTAATAACGTAGCAGTTCTTAAAATCTATTCTTTAATGCACCACGTCGTTTTTGACATACCATGGTACACAATATGGCATGATACAGCTTATGCACCCTGATGTGCCATGGTAGAAACTGTCAACTAGTACACCTGAAAAGGTGCTTCTGTGGAAGATGCTGACTGCGTGGCAACTCTGTTCAGCAACGACAGAAAGGGGCAGGGGCAGCATAGAACAGGACAGGAGGGAATAGGGTCTTTATTCGCCCTTAAGTGTTCTGAAAGCTACATGCTCACAGTTTTAATCTATATATGTCTAATTAGATCAACAGGTTTTCTGACAATACTGATTAGAAGAAAGCACTAAGCAGATGCTTAGCTCACAGCTTATTACAGAAGGCACAGGTAAACACTGAATTAGATACATGTTGTACTGATCCATCCAATGATCCCATGACCCATTAGGCTGGCTGCCTGCATTACGTATTGAGGCTGTGAAAATGAGTAAGTCACTCAGCACTTCCAAGCGGGAACACCACCAATAAACACATTACTGCCACACATCAGTTATCTGGAAATAACACAGCCTCCCAACCCATTAAGAATAAATCTAAAATACTTCTGGAGGAAGAAAAGGGAGATATCGCTGCAATTTCCAGCATATCTCCGATGGGTTTTGTTTATTTTGACAAATTACACCAGAAATGCTCAAAAGGGTAAACTTGGCTTTGGCTAAATTGTCAAAGGCATTTGTGGGCTGAAGATTGGGGTGGTGGTGGTAATGTGCTGTTACATGTCTAAGTTCCTGCCATCAAAAGTTCCTCTTCACTATTTACTTAGTTCTGTAGGTAACAGTTAGGAAATTATTGGACCATCCCTACACATAAATTACAATATATGCTCAGTAGCAAAGCAACAATGAGATCACCTTGGCATTTTTGAAGTCTAAGAGCAGTTACCAATGAACTCTAGAATCAAAACAAATAAAGATCTCATTCACTGTTGCCTCATTAAGGAGCTTTCAGGACACAGTGACAATAATTGTATTCCCTTCCTCCATTTTTTGCTTTGTCAAATTTCAGAATTACGCTGATAAGTTAAAGGAATTTAGAAGGGATTTGACAAGAACAGATAGCATAGAACAAACATCTATGTACTCAAGTGTTCAAAGTTAAATAAAAATACTAGCATTTAATACCAATAGTTTCAAAAAAGAAAAAAACATGTCAGATTCTCAGGTAAAAGAATAATTCCCTTGTGCAGAATAACCTACTCAGCTTGATTTCACAATTATGGACTAACTTGAAATATTTAAATATAAGTTTTCTGAATGCACCTATTACAGGACTAAGTGACCTGATCTGACCATATCATATTAAGTCATATTAAGAAAACAAAATGGAGAGAAATAGGCATACACATTCTCTTTGAGAGTCAGAGCTACAGACAATTTAGTGCAAAAAGTTCAAATATCAGAAGTCAGATCAAATGCGGTACAGTGATAACAAAGCCTTAGTTTCAAATGAAGAAAAGAAGATGACAAATCTTTTGCAGAAGATTAAGTTCCCTCTGATGAACATTCAATAGAGTTATAGAGTGTGGGGAACTTCAGATCAATAACCGGATTTGCTATAGCAATTTAAAAATAAAGAAGCTGGGAAGTATCAGCAGTAATAGTGTACTTAAGCAGATGCCTGCAGAGGTTCTCTCTAAAAAGGACTCTAATGAGTTTACACTCTTACTCCACCTATCGTATCCATAGGAGTAGGATTCTAATGATTGTTTGGTCCTCTTGCAGCAGTTAGTCTTATGCCTCACTAGATTAGATAAATGAGATAATTAAGAATCATGTGGAAAAGCTTGCTAATGATTAAAGCAGACATTGAACGAGCTTTTTATGTATTCATCTTCCATACAATTCAATTCTACCTGATTTACCTCTCCAGTTGCATGTTTGTGGATCATCATATATCGAATAGCAATTTGCTTTTCAACTTCTACACTTTACATACATGAGAAATCTAACTAATGCCAGTGTACACTGCTTGGCAGATACACCAGGTGGACAGTAAAACCAATGTTTCAGCAGAAGCACGTATTTCTGAAATATGAGAGCACTCTAAAGAAACAAACAGGTAGTCATACTGACATGCAAGCCTATAAACTGTAAAGGCTCAGGAGCATCATCCACACAGCCATACTGTCCTTCAGACAGTAAGGTGCTGATATGGTGGCAAGAGTCTTCTCTTGTAAAGTCTTTCTGTTACCTAAAAAAGTAGATGAGTTTCTTCCAGACAAAATGGAAGACCATGGGTTTTGAAGATATGGCCAGGATGCATGAATTTGGGTGGCAACAATAATAACGGTATCTGTACAGGCTTTCCAGCTCATTAGTCATGTGAACTAGAAAAGGTTTAGGAAGTTAATATCCAAATAACCTCAAGTTAGGTTCATTTTGATTATACATTATGACCATGACCACACTTACAGCCAAAATACTCGTAAGACCAGCCAGGGGAGGAGGGCTTCTTTCTGCAGTTTTGTTGTTGGAGTGACACTGTAGCTTCATCAGAAAAGCTTTAAATAGGAGAGAAGTGAGGAAGGAAACAGCTTCAGAAATCATCAAGTTAATAAGTAATTTCCCATTGAAAATGTTTTCTTTAGAACAAACTTGTAAAAGGTCACTTTTGAAAGTAAAAGTTTACATTGTTTCTACATTTTTCTAAGTCAATAAAAAATATCTGGTGTTTCAGTATAGGTCTTCTCAAACCAAACAGAATTCAAAGGGATCCCAATCTTCCTACAAGGGCAATACTTTTAGACCTATATATACTTAGTATCTGGTGTCCCAGCAGCACAATACTATTTTGTAAAACAAAATCCTTGATCAAGAATCGATTCCACTGTGTTTCAACCACATGTTTCTGATTTCTAATTCTTGTGTAGCTGATTGTAAAGCTTTATGGTATCTGCTGCTTACCCTGTTATTGGGTGCAAAAAAGGGAATCTCACCACACTTCAGCCCAATTTAAAGCACTAACTTACAAGCCCAGGGAGATAACTACGCAACAGGGAAACACACAAACTAATTGAACATGATAGCTGCGATCAGCTGACTTCATCTTTTTATACCCTAAAAGCTTTCAAATGGTAACTGAAGCACGCTTATGGCCTTCTGTTTATAGCCTAGCAGAAAGTTTTCTCCTACAGCAGGAGGAAAGGTCATCATTCCCCAACTCCCTCCCTTCTCAGAAATCTCTCCAACTATCCCAGCAAACTGCTAACAAGGCATATGTTGAAGGAGAAAATAGTACTGTCCAAGATGAATTTGAATTATTTGAGTCTGTTCAATATTTAGTGCTTTTTTTGCATGCAAATCTATTATTCCAATTTTAAGAAATGCATTTCTACACTTAAATACCAGAAAGGCTAAATGTGGAAGCTTCCCCATATGAGCAGTAGCACCCTGCAGAAGGAAACTTCAATATGACCAAAAATGCATGCTCAGTTCAAGAAACTGTCCTTTTAAAGCTCTGGAAACACTGAAAAGATGTTTAAATCGCTAACAGAATTACTCATTTTTACTTTTTTTCCCCCATCTGACCTCATTTAGCATAGTGGAAGCCTGCTTTTCCTGGTCTATTAAGACTTCAATAAAATCATTCATTTACAGTTAACCGCAACAGTATTCACATTTAGACCTGAATATTAATTGACTGATAATGAGATGATAAAGCTGCTTTTCTCTGCAGGTGTACCAATCAATTTCAATGAAACCAGAGTATTTTCCTGTACTGCATCTGAAATTAAAAAGTGATTTATATTTTCTAATAAAGTGGTTTTCATTGATCTCCTTCTGAAAAAGCATGGTTTCATTTGCACCTTTTTAAATTATAACAGTTTCCGTTTTCATATAAATGATTTTCCAGTATTTTTGGCTCCAATTGATGATTAGCTTTGATATGGCTTTACAGAGTTTAAAAACCTTCCAAAGAATTTAGAACTTTTAATAAACTTGAACATTTCCAGTCAGAATGAATCTGTTTTAAAAGACAGCATCAGGATCACTTTTAAGTACATATAAATGGAGAAGTCGAAGAAAAACTGTTTACTATTATTATTAGTCAATGTCACTCCAAAGCTAATATGTCAAAGACTTTTACCAGCCATCAGTAACAAACTCCAGCTTGCAGCAATTCAAAGTATCATTATCTATTGAAATCTTCTAGCAGATGCTTGAACTAAAAGCAATTAGATTTCACTTCAAAATTATTGTCTTTCAAGAGACAATAATTAAGGAACAATGAAAAGAATGCTGGATTCTGAATAAGTGTTCAAACACCAGAGTCAGCAAAGGGACCAAGAAAATTGGGTGCAGATAGCTTGCTTCAGTACCAAAGGACCACAGAAGGAAGAGAAATGAAAATGTGAGGTATGGGGTAAAATACTTATATCTATAAACACTGCTTTGCACTTGGAGAAACTGAGGACAGAAGCTTGGCCCCAACAGCTCTCAGCTCTGATGGTCTGGCACCTTACTGAGCACAGATGCTCACCAAGCTGCCACCTACAACGTGCAAAAGGCAGAAGTACTATACAATAAAAAGGATCAATGCTTAATATTTAAGCAACTGGAATATAAAGTGTTTTGGATTGTAAAGAAACTGACCTGAAACAAGCAAAAGAGTTATGTTTTCTTAAACAAGTGAGAAGCGGAAACCGGACAATCTGCAGCCTTCTCAGTGACTATAATCACCATGCAAGTAACTACTAAAGCTGCAGGTGACCATGAACTCAGCCATCTCAAAGTTTTTCAGAGCGGTAAAAATATTCTTTAAGGAATCATGTAGTATTATGTTTCAGATACCAGAGGAGTCCTAGGTAAACTATGGATTTGCAAGTCCCAGCCATCCCAAAAGCAATTTCTCATCAGAATACATAGCTCATAACACATGACCAGCTTGAGTAAGAACATTGCAAGCAAGAAATGCTCAGTTCTAACATCTGTTTCACCAGAAGATTTAAGCTCATCAGACTGGATCTGATGCCAACACTTCAGACAATCATCCCAGAGCAAGCCAAAGTGAAAAACACACAAGCCAAGAGATTTCATGGGTCTCAAACACATACATGGGGCCTAACAGATAACAAGAGGTTCAGCACAAGCTGCAGAAGGTTTGAATAAAATGGCCCAGGACTAGGAAGCAGACTAGGGCAGAACAAGCATGATCAGGAGCCAGGAGTTCAGAGCTACAGATACAGAAACGATTCCAGGACCTGGGAGCTAAAATTGTAAAGCAGTTTTAGCAAAGGCCAAAAAAACAGCTGAGATGTAGCACGCAGTCTTTCACAGGCTTCTCTTGAATGACCTGTTTGGAGTAATGTTTGCCCATCACAACAGGACCTAGGAATTTAACCAGATAAACAGCAAGTATTCATAGTAATTACTTGAGACTTGTGGTAGATGCCTTAGAATAAATTCATCAGAAAAAAGCAATTTTGGTTTGACAGAAGTTACAGAAGTCAGATGGATCAATGAATCAGGAAAGCAGTAAGAAAATATTTATTATGACAACCTCTAAGTAAACTTTCGTATACTTTATAGATGACAAATTTATTTTAATTAGAGATCACTTCTTACTGCAGAACTGCTTAACAGATACAGGAAATGGCTTGTAGTCACAAAGTCTGCTTGCAAGGATTCATGGCTTTTGGAGTTTTCTAGAGCTGCATGCAAAAACTCTTGAATAAAACATCAGTCATTTTGCTCTGGTATAAGTATTTCATTTGAAGAATTTAGCTTCTTAATGCTATCATCTAGCCATACCATACCACCATGCATTGAAAAGTAATTAATTTTCTTACTCCACTGTAAGAGTGAAATGAATTAAAATTGATTTTCAATCTGCATTTTCAATGGTAGCCCTAAAGTTGTTTCTCTGCAGTTTGTTAAGGATCATCATCTACTGGAGTAACTTGCGATGATTTTTAACCACAATATAGAAATACGTCTCGCATTTGAAGAGGAGTACACAGCTATTCAATATATTCACACCAAAAAAATTTGCATCTCCAGCATTATACTGAACTCTTCCCAGAGTGCTCCCATCACATTTCTCTAAAGCAAAGCACAAGTATGTTTTTCAGCCATTACAGGAAAAAAGTAGTAATAATTATTGTAAATTTCAAAGTATCCAGAGTCCAGAGGCAACATGTATTTCCTGCAAGGTCTCCAAATAGGATCCTCCATCAGGTCACTGCCCTTACCTTGTACTGCTGAGCTTCTTTATTTTTAGTAGGTAGTTTGTACCCTTTAGGAGCCATGTTTAACACAAAAGCTGTTCTAATATTTTATGCAAGAGCTCAACACAGTCAAGACTCAGAGAAAGTCTGCTTCTAAATACAGCTTCCATAGCTTAGTGTTACAGATAGCCCAAAAGTGGCCTACAAGCACTGCTTACAATACAGCAATGACAACAGAAAATGCTTCAGAACTTAAGCACTACATAGAAGAATACTTGAGGCATTCAATTTATAACATCTGAAAAAAATGCATTAAAGCCTTGATAGTTAGCAATATATAGCCTTTCCAATTAGGAAACTTCGACATGTAATACTGGTTTCTCGCATTCTTCCCTACTAGTCGTCAGGAAACACTTGTGTACCGTATTCCTTCACACAGCGGTGGCCTTAATTCCTTTTACAACATCGCCCCCTAGTGTTTATTACCCTCAGGTATCTTCTGGAAGCAGCTCAGTTCCCTTGCTTCAGTGATTTAATACTTTTGAAGAAAGTTTAATACGTCTTAGCAAGTATTTTTGTAGGCAATAAGTGCTCAACAGCTGGGAGAGGAGATGAAGGATATGTAGATAAGGTCTCACTTAATTTAACCCAAAACTTCTTGGCATTTCAGTTCACTGTAAGAAGTGTAATTTGCATATAGGAAGGACTGTTAATCCTGAAGAACCAGAGCACTTATCACAAATCCCAGTTGAGACTACTTATTTAATTCTGTCACTCCATGTTTTCACCAAAGTGGAGAATAAGACACACAGCACATACATAGGCTTATTTGGGCAATATACCTGAAAGGTAGCATTTCAGTTAATCTTACTAACCTTATCATAGAATCATAGATGATTTGGGTTGGAAGGGACCTTAAAACCATCTAATTGCAAACCTCTGCCACCTCCCACCAGCCCAGGCTGCCCACAGCCCCATCTGGCCTGGCCTTGAGCACTTCAGGGACGGGGTACCCACAGCTTCTCTGGGCAGCCTAGGCCAAGGCCTCACTGCCCTCACAGTGAGGAATTTTTTCCTAATACCTAATCTAAATCTACCTTTTTTTAGTTAAGACCATTCCCCCTGTCCTGTCACTACACCCCCTGACAAAAACCCCTCCCCACCTTTCCAGTAGCCCCCTTTCGGTACTGGAATCTTCTCCAGGCTCAACAACCCAATCTTAAACTGATCTTACTACAGAACGCAAAGTTTTTCTATTAAAAAGGGGTTGTTTTTATAATTTTATACATACAGACATGTGGGCACACACTTAAGGATTCAGGATACAGGTAATTATTTGAGAAATGTAAGTGGTTGTCCACCGCTACTAGACGGTAAATGAGGAAAAACAAGCACTGAGGCAGTGTTTTCTTTTTTTTTTCAAAAAGCAGGTACTACTGGGACACAGCAACATCTAAGTGAGGAGTATCTTTAATTACATATGCCAGATGAAGGCCATCTGTTACAAAACATTACAAACCTCCTCCCCATTACTGTCCCCCTCCTGCTAGATGGCATAGTGGATTTACGTAATGCCCAGTAAGAATCTAATTGCAAAGACAGTGATACCATGAGTCAAAGGCATGTTAATATTTTACAAGCAGCTAAGTAAAAAGACAAAACAACCATTTCTGTGTGATTTCAGCTCTAAAAAGCAATGGAGTGACAATTCAAAGAACTGCAGCAATCAAGTTAGTTTAAGTCATTACCTATATGTCCACACAGATATAATTAATCCTGTTGCATGACACCCAAAGCTAAATGAAATATCCTGCCTACTTACGATGTAGCATGTTCATTTTTTAGTCTTATCCATAAATACAAGTGCAGGCTTTCTCTAAGCATGTTCCATTATTTTATTAACATCAGAATTTCATATGCTCCAACCGTGATTTGTGGTATTTTTGATCTGGATCAGCAAAAAGCTTTCATAATATATTTTTATTCATAATAGACGACAGTGGAAAGTAACAACAGCACAGAAAATAGGATAAGAATGGTTGCAGGTGAGAGACTGAACTCATAAGTGAAGACACTCCATTTCAGGAGTGAGGGAGGTATGATTATAGATCCTCAGGAGATGGATCAACTTCCTTGCACAAGATGGGAAGTTGGATGATCACTGAAGGTTGCATAGAAGAAAGTAATTTTGTGTTTTCCAATCCCCAGATCAGCTCTGGTTTCCAAAATTGTGACAAATATTTTATTTCTGGGATCACTGGCAAGACTCCATAGACTTTCTATTAACTGTTCTGTCCCATTTGCCACTCCATAGCTTTCATAATCAATTATACACATCCCAAAATTCAAAGAACGTGCTCTCAGCATCGTTATAAAAAATGCTGTTATTTTGAGGGCAGGAGGACCTGAGCTACACAGACAGAACACAAAAGACCACACAGCCCCAGCACCTGCTCATAAGGCAGTTTTCAGTCATCTCTGCAACTGTTTGCTTATCAAAGTCTTGCTCAATAGATATTTACTAACACTTGCCCAAGTAATTGTTTTCCTCCTCCTTTGAATGTAAAGCAATAAACCAAACGTTTTTCCCTCCCAGAGACAGAGAAGTAATGGGAAAAACAGAAAGCTCAACATAAGGGCGTATAGCAACTCTCAGAGATAAGATTACATAATAGGGTAGATAGGAAGAGTGCAGGAAGAGTGAAAACAAAACCAACAAAACCCTTGATGTTTGGAGGTCAAGTACTCTCACACCAGACTCCAAGATCATATGCCTACCACACAGCCTTCCTTTGCTTCAGCGTTTGTGGTGCATCATAGCACAACACACAACCTTCTGAGCTAGCACACACATTGCTAGCAGGACAGCTAGCTAGCCCTGCCCAGGGCTCCACGCTGCTGCATGTGGATCTAGTTCTCAATATCGTTTCAGATATGAACAAATGGATCTGAATCTCCCTGACAGTATCACTACAGTTCATCTATTACAACAGCCTATACCTGAAATCCATAGCTCTGCAGAGCAGTTCCTCTGACATGTGCAGACTAGCACATGCTAGACGAGTAAATCATGAAGAACGTGGTAGGACAATATTTTATAAGCCTTTTTTGTGGGGAAAGGGAGACACTGTTGAAGATGACCTAAGTCTGGGTTGAAGGAAGCCAAAATGCAGTTATAGGGTAATCTCTTAGGGAAAAGAGGAAACAAGGTACTTGTATGCAATGTTAAAGAGAAACTACAGGATGTTGAGTACCACTAGCTTGGTAACTTATGCCATCCTCTGTTTAACTTCCAGGACGTAAGAATCAGAAATATAATATGCTTAGAACATTATAAATAAATTTTCTTACTAGTAGTTTGTAGTGTGTACATAGTAAGTTCTGCAACTTGCAGTCTGTATCAAGAAGTGCTAAATCATTATCTAGCCAATGCCTTAAGCTAAGTACTTGAGGATCAAGTGCCATTTTAAAAATTCATGTTAGAACTGCCAGCTGTAAAGTGCAGGAACTGAACTGGTAGTCCAAACAGAAAGAAGTACAATTGTTCCGGAAGCGCAACATTGCCCTCCCATCAGGGAGTAAAGCTGTAAATACACCACTTTAGGGAACACTGCACTGGGTCACTGGGAAAGCAAAGGACATGAAGTTCTTCACATGACCATTCAAATAAAGATACCGCAGGTCCCAAGCTACCACTAAGAATATAGGATCCAGTTTGTGAGAGAAGAATGCATACATACCAGATATACAATCAACAGCCACAGGCTGCTGTTTACATTGGCCACCTGCCACTACCAGCCAAGCTGCGTACACCTTTGAAATGCCCTGGCTGCCACCAGTCACTCGGATGAAGAACACATATCATCCCATATTACTCTAAGTTAAGACACTAGCCCATCCACAAGTGTAGCAGTTAGACATCCTTATAGTGACGGTAACTCCTGTTGTAAACTTCTGGATATGACCCCCAGGAGCTTCAGGTTGCTAGGTGTACCCACGTACAAACATGGTTACCCTGTCTGGTAGCCTACACACTGGCAGTGAAATTATGCACGGGTTGCTCTAGCTAAATTCTCAGTTTACACAGTGAAAGCAGCTATATTTCATACTCTCAAATGAGCGTCGCCAGCATTTAAACAAGATATGCTAATGTAGACATACAAAAACACCAACTAACATGCATTTGGCTAAAGAAAAGCTCTAACAATCTGCTGAATTATGGCTTAATTCTGCCAAGTGTCAAGTTCCCATTTGGAAGTGCCAACCCCCTTTAACTTGTCTTCGCTGGCTCTTGAGGCTATAATGAACACACAGCAAGTAGTAACAGATCTGATCTTTCCTGCTTCCCACCACCACCTCCATGCCAACTGAGGTATGCCCAACAGGCGTACTGAATAAATTATATTTACTGAACTCAGGTTACTCATTGAACATACAACTCCATGTTAGAGATACCCACCACAGCAAGAAACAGACCCTTCAGAGAGGAGTCACCTTCTGTTATTCCTTCTCTACCCAAAGGTTAATGCTACCTCTTAAGAGACAGCAGGTTTTTGTTTGTGTAAGACACAGGATTTAAAAGAAGCTAAGTTTTTAAGCAAAGAACACTGACCCAAGACAAAGCACATCTGAAAAAGCAGAAACAGCAAACATTTTTTTTTAAGCTCAGAAGTACATGAATTTAGTTAACAGAAGTTTCTTAAACACCCAGCTTTACCCTCTAGTCAGTTTGAAGTGCTACACCACCATCCCTCAGAAAGAGCTAGCCCTCAGATACTTAGGCAGATGGCCAAATATATTATATATGCCCCTTTGAGAGTTAAAGCCAGATCCTCTTGTTTTCTAGAGTTTGTCCACAATTCAGAAACAGCTAAAAGTTTATTTTCCTCTCACCATACTTGTTTTCAATCAACTCATTTGCATTCAAGCTAGAATAGTTCAAAGCAATTAAAATAGGTAAGTAGAATGAAGTAAAACTATCAGACACCAAACTCAGATGAGCAGGCTACTGAAATAACTTTAAAAGCTGCCTTATTTATGAAAAAAGTACCAGAATATACTGTTCCCAAGTTGTTATATATGGCAATCAAGAACATTTCAGTGCTATTACAGAGCAGGCTTTCAGCCTCTCTTGTAAAGTGAGTTCCATACTTCATTAAAGATGCACGCCATCCACCATTTAGTGGACATACAATAAAGATTTCATCTTCTCAGAATGGACATACATAAACACTATAAACAAGTGCTTAAATCATGAGAACACTAAGAAATGCCAGACTGTCTTTTAATTAACAGTCCGAAGTTAAGTATAGGTCAGCCCACAAAGAAATGTACACCTAGGTGTGTGCATGTCTAAGTACGTGCACATCTCTTACTGCACATGTTAAGAACTGAAAGAACCAAATATGTTACAACACTCATTTACTTCGTTTACACCTTCAAGCACAGGAATTGTTGCACACCTTTGCATCAACAAGATTGAAGACTGATTATAATCAGGATTTTTAAACTGCTCAAAATTCCAACGCATCAGATCATAATGAACTATAGTAAATATGAATGTACATCAATGGATCAACATGCACAGTTTGGAGAATAGACAAAACTTCATATGTAGTTGAATTTGTATATACTGAAGTAGATTTGTGTTTATTGCATAACACTTTCAGATTATTCAACATATTATTGCTATTTATACTTGTCATTACAATACAAACTTTGTCAGAGTCAAAATTAACAGATACATATACATACATTTAAAAAAAAAAAGTCAGTTAATGTCTTAGATTTAGGGCTCCACCGATTTCCATGAGATTACTTCAGACTTCAGTGCAAGTTTCCAGGAAGCAATGTTGATGGCTTGCTTCTTCTGCAACACACAAACTTCTGAGTATTCACCCAGGGAATCCGTCAACTTTGATGGCGTCTCACACCATCGACTGTAAATACAGATATCCTTCAAATCCTGCATGAAACTCGACTTGATCTGCACAGTCTGTCAGTAATACAAAGATCAATCCCTTCAAGCACAGAACACCAATAATTAAGTTGCTTACTTCATAGCTACAGTTTGTATTTGAAGTACATCAATACCCTATTTCAGCTTGTTCTGTCACAAGCACTGTCCTTCAGAGCCGAATTCTGGGCAGCATCAGCAGTCGTTTCCATGCAAGGGTCATCTTTTTCTTCTTCCTCAGGCTGTTCTCCAGGTTTTTGGACAGATTCTACAACTGCTGTGCTCTTACTGGTATTGCAGCCCATTTTGGTTTCAGTCAATGAAGGTTTCGTGATTTTTTGGTAGAAGTCTATAGAAGGCTCACTGCATTGAAGGAATGAAGAACGAGGAAACAAACTCCAAGCTAAATAGCTTTCCCTATTGTATTGTTAAGAGCAAGTATGTTTGGTTTCTGTGACAACACACTGATCCTGCTAATCAAGCACTGGCCAATAAAGAGCTACAGTTTAATGCAGCCAGCAAAAGGCAATTTTCACTGCCTTTCTAAAAAGCCTATGAAACTGTTCTTCATTAGTATTTTTTCCTAGATGAGTAACTCATGATTGGTTTGCCCAAGGAAGCCTATTTAATTTTAACTTCTAAACATCCTCTAGTTCAGTTACTAGGAAACAGTGCCTTGCTACACAAAAAAAAAAAAAAAAAAAAAATAGTCACAGCAGCAAGTCTATATATTCTTCTAACCATTTTCAGTATTGTAATCTATACTACCAGATTATGTAGACACCTGACTTAAGACACTAGTCTTGAATAGAAAGCTCTGAAGTTATACGAATCCATGTGCTCAAAAACACTTAAAATATCAGCTTGAATCTTAAGTCTAGTACAAAACAAAAAAAGGACCCCAAAAATCTCACTGAAGTAACTGGAAGTTTTTAGCTGAAAAGCAGGAGTGAATGAATACACTCAGAACTCAAGCATGCCAAAAACAGCAGGTCTCTACCAGAAGCTAAACCAATAAGCCAACTCACATTCTAACCCAACATTCAAACACAATTTTCTAAGAAGAAAAACTTACATACAATGAGCTCACAGTGACTGGCTGACTCCTATCATCTATCTGCTACAAACTAAAGCCAGTAGTACCGCCATGTGCAGATCAACTTCATTGGTGTGTTTCCCCCTATGAAACAAGTGAGTTATTTAAAAAAAATGCAGATATATGTTTAGCTAAAAAATTATATTGATATTTCACACAACTATATAGTAGGTAAGTGCTCAACAGTACTAGACCTTATAACCACAAATGGAACCACACAAATTGACTTGATCTTTAATAATCAGCTACTCTTAATATAAGTAACTAGCATCGGGACCACAGTTGCAGAGTTGCCAGTACACGACGAAATAGGCCCTTATTCTCTAGACCTAGAAAAAAAACAGCAGTAAACTTCATTACTGGATGTTGATCTGCATATGCTTGCAAACCGTAACAGAGGTACATTAAGGTGAGCTGTCTTAATGTGAAGGATATCCATATGGGGAACAGGGTACAGGTGCCACAAACATGCTCAGTAGAAATAAAGGGAAAGTTGCTCACTGTTCCTTTGAGGCAGAGGCTAAATATAATGCATGATATTTAAGATTCCCCCCAAATTCAGGAGAATCAGATTGGTGCATCTGAAGCAAGTCCAAGCACCACCAGGCAGTTTAACTGCACAACTCAATGCTTCTCAGATGACTACTGCTGCTCAACTACCACCAGGGATGTTGCTCTCTGCTTCGAGGCTTTTGTGGTTTGTTCTCTTTTACTAACTGCTGTTAGGCAAGAGGGTGTTTTGTTTACATCATTTACCACCTCCCATTTTATTCAGCTAACATTAGGAACACCCACTTATCTTTACAAGCATTGATAAGCCAAACTACAGAGCAGGAAAAAGTTACTTAAAAGAATATTACATAAACCTGTATGTTCCTCAGGTATATCTGATTTGCTAGTTGCTAGTTTTCTACTGTTACTCTTGCATTTAATTGCATGTGCAGCATAGACACCAAAGCAACCATAACCTAGTCACTACACTGTAGAATTTGTACTTGACAGATTAATTTAAGCCAGAATGTCTGATGAAATGAGAGGAAAATGGAGCTATTCAGAATCTGAAGACACGAGTGTATTTTATGGGTTTGTAAGGAAAACAGGAATATAACTCTACACTTCTGTATTTCTGCATTTGAGTGCTTAATCCACATTAGTATACTTCCTCCCTTGAACGTGATTATTCCTGTGAAAGCAGAATAGTTATAAGGATGTAAAAGAATCAGGCAAAAACTGATTCCCAGAACTCCTTAAGTCTGCCTATGTAGGAATTAACGATTCTGGAGCATTTACTGCTCCACATTTTCAGAACACTACCTCAAATTCCCCACTAGATGGTAGCTGAATACTATGCTGATTCTGCAGTATTATACAGCCTAGAGTAGCCCTAGGAGTTGCACCTGATTCCAGTTTTTAAAGGATTACTCCCAATATCTTTTAAGAAAAATAGAACCTTCCCAGACGTGACACCGTCTTAAATATTGACTGATTTACATTTCACAGAAGTTTTGAACCAGGAAGTGAAATCCATTAGTGTCATGCCTTTGGCACCAGCGAGTCTCTTTATGTGAGTGCAGGCTTCACCAAAATGGTAGATCTTGCTAAAAATGTGCCTTTTATGTTCTTGTCAGAGATGGCTTCATCATACATGTTTCAGAAAATGAGGGAAGGGGTACCACAGGAAGTAGGATAAAATCAGTTTAGGTGGGAGGGAAAAAACTGTCCAGGTGCTCTCAGGCATGAATACTCATCACAACATGCAAGGAAACTGTAGATGCTCTCGTTTCTCAAATCATTTGTTTCTGAGGTTAGCAGCCAGAAGCCATGGACCCTAAAAGCTTTGTTAGTATGAGAACCTTAATTTTTGTACTTGAGACATGAAGTCCAAGTCTGTTGTACTGAACATGACAAGTCTGGGTCCAGACCTAAGATACCATTCTGGTTACAAGACAGAACAGAGAGCTTGGCACTGCAGCCTTTCTGAATTGAATGCACCCACCTCCCTGTGCCCTGTTAGAACCAGTAGTCCAGGTGCAGCAAGAACCCTTCTTATAGGGGCTGTACACAAAGGGGTAGGACAGACAACCCTTCGGACCAGCCTGCAGGTTATGGCTTCATTGCCTGTAAGGAAGCTACGGTACCTACAGACAACAAGCCAACGCCATTTCAACTTCCTTGAACAGCTGTACGTGCACCTTTCGCTATCTCTTTTAAAAATAGTCTTCGTTCTTTTTTGGCAACATCTAAGTCCTTTTTTTTTTTTTTTTTTTCCCTCTCAACAGAAAGCAGGTTGGGTGGGATAAGAGGCACAAAGATAATTACACTGTCCTGCTACTTAAGACTACTTTGGTCTCATTGCAGGTCACTTGGTTCAGTCTGTTTTGTTTGTGATAGTGAACAAATGCCTGTTTGCCAGCTTTTGCCATCAGAAATCTTTAGAATATCTTGATTTAACATATTTACTTCCTTCCACTGTTAAAAGAGAACGTTTTCTGTAAAGCTCTTCATTACAACCCCCAAAATTAATACTGTAAAATTCTACAACAGGTTTCTTCAGAACAAGCAATCAATCATTCAGCTGAAGTACTCGTGTCCTGCTGGCCTGTCCAGTAGCCTCAAGTTCAGTGCAATTCAGATTGCAAATGTCACATATTAGAACTGGACAATAAATGCAGAAGTAGGTTATCTACAAGTGTTTGAAAAAGGCTTGAGGTGTATTAATTACACTTATAACCCTTTCCTCAAGTTTCTGGCCCCTCTTCAAACTGGCCGCGCATTGTTTTCACATCTGAGCAGCAGTCAACATACTGATGTGCTACAAACTTCAACAACTACACCATTGCAGCAAATTCTTGTTCTCATAGCAACAATAATAGTTTTCCATTGCATATTTCCTTTAAAAAACTTGAAATGCATAATAACCAGGCAAATAGGAAAGTCTACTGCACGGTAAATTCAGAATATTGCTTCACCCCATCTTTATTGGATTAATAAGCTTAAAAAAAAGTCTTTTTCCTTTGTCTATTTAGTACACAAAATATTATTTATGAACTACTTTACAGAAATACCCTAAAAGCAACAAAGCAAGCTGCACATTGCAATATACTGAGCATGCTGTGCTGCCTTAAATGAGTATATTCGTACTCTTTTCTTCCCGCAGCAATAAAGGAGATCACCTCATTAAACTCATAAGTAATCCACCTTCTCCAAGGTGGAAAGGCTGCCTAGGTAAGCCTCATTTACAAGGACATCTCAGTGCTTCTTTTAAGACTTGAGTTTACCAACAGAAGACAGTCTCCATATGCAGGTACATAATCAGGTTATTTTAGTTTTGGGGTTACTGTAAGGTATGACTTCACTGCTGTGCTCTGTGCTTCCCTTGCAAATAAGAAGTGTTAAACTTTCCAGTGGCACAGCACATGCTGTCACCCCTCCATTTCTTTACCAGAGATTTCTGAAATTGAATGGCTCAGCTGGAACGGTGACACTCTAGCCTTATATTAATTATGGCTCCTTAAGAGGTCTGCTGACCTTAGATAAATACCTTTGATACATTTTGCTATGAAATTCCAGTCTTTCAACTTAATCTTTAAGATCCAAATAACTACATAAAAGACTATTTCTTAGTTTGAAATTAGTAGATAACCAGGATTAATTTAGTAAATGCTCTCAAAGGTGTACCTATTTGCTATTAACGTAAGGAGCAGATATTAAGTAGTTGGACAGGAAATGACTCCGTGGATCCCCAGCCCTCCTTGCCTCTCAGTCCTAGCTGCTGTTCTGTTGCTGTCACACACGCCCATGTTGCTGTACACCAAGAAGGAGGAACCACGACAATCTGTTCTCTTGAAAAAACACAAGCTGTGTTTGGCTGGCTAAGAAAAAAAGAGTCTGTCAAGCTAGTAAATATGTTACAGTACTTGATAATTTTACCAAACTAAGTTTAAGAAATGAGCTTTTGGAATTTGAGTGGGCTATGTCACTCTCTGAGCTTTGTATTGTATGCTTCACGAACATCAGAAAGGGAGGTATCGTTATAGTGGCAGATGCCAACTCCCTGCTATCTGCTAGGTGAGGGAGAGAAGCAGCACGTCTGCAATGAGATGTGACAGAGCTAAGGACCGGAGAGTCTAAGCTTTTTCCTCTTTCTCCAGAAGACTTAGCTCTGCATAAAAAAGCACTGCCAATTTCCTACATTAAATGGGTATCTGTCATAAGCCTGTTTCCTGTTGCATTGACAGTCTTGTTTCCTAGTCTGAATTGCCAACTCAAAATTATTTCCATTAACGATTTCACAAGTAACCAGCCAGATCACACAGCTTCCTTACACATTGACTAGTAGAAGAACTCTTCAGGATCCTTAAATATCAGGGACAGCATTACACCTTAAGTGACATGGTTTGTCACAAGAAAAGAAACCAGTCTCCTCTTGGCAGCTAATGAATCCTAGATAATTCAGTTCACATTTTTTTTTGAGCAATCCTGAAGCCTAGGTTCATGTGCCCTAATTCCAAAATCTGCATTAGAGCAGAGAATTAATGGGCTGTTACACAGCTCAGCATTGCAGAAGTGAAAAGCTGGGTATTCAAATACTACCTCAATACCTATAATATTATGTCAAATACAAATCATGTCTAATCAGTGCCTGCAAACAGATGCAAGAACAAACATTTTAGAAGTGAATAACTGTATTTACTAGAGATGTTAACAAGGCACACACTTAGAAATAAAGATCACTTAATTTAGACAGTTCTAATAGTTAATTAAATAGCCTAACTTCCTGTAACAATGAAGCAGAAAGCAAACATTTTAGATTGACAAACTGAAATCATGGTCTTTGTTCCAAATTACCAGGGTAAAAAAATGCAGCATGGAGGCAGGTCTTATATTTGGGACAGAAAGTATAATCAAAAAGAAACGAGAAAAAATACAGAGCTCAGGCTGGGAGAGTCAAACTAAAGCACGGGCTGATAATGATGAGCAAGTGCTGCTTCTCCTGTAGCTCATGAAAGAGCTGGGAAGTTTCTAAGGGGCAGGTGGTTGCTGGGGTGCAAACACATGAACCCAATTATTTCAAGCCTCCAGAAGATCACAGCAGGATCTTAGAACACAGCTTCATAACCCGGGAATTCCCATTCTACACTCCTCTCAATGCATGCAATTCTCAAGTGCCTTCCCAGTTTCCCTTCCCATGTAAGTATTGCTTTAGCTACCTCAGAAATAAAGAGTTATTGCCCAGACATCCACTGCTACAGTAGCAGCATTTGGGAGGTCTAGAGGGTTAGCAATCTGCACAACTAAGTGTAAAAACCCATTAAAACATTAGCACAAGCAAGTGACCAATTCCACAAACCTGCTGTTCAGAACTTCTAAAATTGTTGTAATGTATTTTGCATAGTACCTTATCTAGCTAAGCTTATTTGTGACTCCAGTTGCTCCATTATTTAAAATTATTAGATGTTCACGAGCTGTAGTTATTAATATAAGCAGCCACATCAAACATACTCTTTGTAGTTTGGAGGTAGCATTCCTAAGCAGCCTGATACCCCCACCAGATGAAAGGCCTTAAGTAGGAATAAAAAGTAACCTAAGCCAATTCTATTGCAAATTTGAGTCCAGCTGAGATCTTACATCAACTGCAAAACTGTGAACCAAGGCTTTAAATATGGGAATCACTTAAAGACTCATTAAAAATAAATATCAAGATGACAAATTCACAAATTAATTCCAAGACCAATGAGTACCTTAACATTCAGTTTTGTCAAGTGGAAGATTTTGTTTTGCATTTGTAAGCTAGAGCAGCAGTATTCAACCCAATTTATTCCAAGTCAAGCAGCTTGTGTATTGAAGGGGTCAACCTATACAGCTGTAAATAAGCATGTTCAAACCCAACAATGACACTCGTTAAAAATATTATGATACACATAGGTTAAACAGACATTAGACATTTAAAATGCTGTTGGTTCAGCACGTTCATGAAAGAGCTACAGGTTAACAGCCCATGTCAACACAATCAACAATACCCTTCCAAGTAGTGGGTTATTTTCTTTTATCCCTTTGCAAATAGCTGCTTAGTCTCTCCTTTCTGTTATTTAACTTATCCAATCCTATCTTCTGTCCACTGCTACCTTTTTCCTCACCAAACATTACGCCGTGCTTTGGCCAGTGTACCTAAGTTCATAACCACCAAGCTCTGCTCTTGTTCTTTCATGCCCAGAAGCTCCAGCTGCCCATAAGAATTATGCCCACTGCTTTTGAATCCTTACAACACAATTATATACACCACTATATAGCAATAAGATTCTTTAGGAGTTGAAGGTGCCAAGATCCAGAGTAGGTACAGCAGAATTTTGTAACTAAGCTATTGAAAAACTGAACAGAAGTAAATTTAGAAGAATAAAAAGCAGCACAGAATACTTCTCTGTGCCTTCTTTTATATTTGAGAGTCCATTCAACTCTGTGCAACAATAAGTTTGATATTATCCAACTGGTGTTGTTGGTTGCTATTGACATAGTCAATATGACTGTTGACATAGGCACCGTACTTATTAAATAATTTTCTTGAAGGTTAAGAAACAAAACTGTTCTAAACACAGCAGTTCCAAGCCCTGCAAGTATCCCATTCTCGACTCCGAACAAATGTTCTATGTGTGCTAGCATCTGCCTGGCAGGATACGGCCAACAGCAAAGACAGCCTGGCCCAAGACCACTCGAGTCAGAAAGAGCAAAGGCAACAAGTAGGTCAGAGCACCAAACAGTACCATTTTAAAGCAATCTAGTCATACAGTTTTCTTCTCTAACAGCATCTAAGCATATATCAGAAAGTTTCAAAGAAAAATGCCCCAAGATTACAAAACACATTTGTCTGTATCGCAGGTAAAGAGCCTCCTCCCTCCTTTAAGCAGCTGGTGTTCCCCTCCTCCCCTTTCACACTGAGTTCTGCCCTACAATAACAGAGAGGCATCTTGTTTAATTCAAGTTATTCCTAGTTCCATCTTGAAACAGCCCAGTTTGGGACAGGCCTGAACAGGGGCAGGGCACAACACTACCATGGGGCAAGCAGCTGCAGCAGGGCTTTGGGGTCTAGAGCATAAGCCCCTATTTCCAACTTTGCAAAGTGGGCTTCTGATCTGGAATTCAGGCTCCAGTCCTCATATAACTGACTGTTAAGAGTAGCCACCTAGCAGGCCTTCACGAGGAGCCAGCTACTTGGGCTAGTCAGATCATACTTTGCCAAGTCAGATCATACCAGTTGGACTGCCTACCTTTACAAATTCACCGTAACACACTGACGTAGTTAAGTACTCACCACATGGGATAACATCAAATCTGGTGGGTCACACACACTTACCCTAGACAACGGTTACCAATTTTTTTTTAAAAGGACTCAACATGGCACACAGCAAGAGGTATCTGGTTTTGATGGCACAATTACCTTGACTTGAAGACAATTGCTCGCTCCCTATTTCACAACTGCACTGTAACATCCCTACAGCTCAGTCTGAACTGCCAGAACTCAGTAATTGTCACTAGGATATCAAGTTCTCATTGTTTTAAGAAGTCTCCTTTTTTGATATGTCCATCAGAGCACTGAATAAAAAGCAAATTTATATTCTTCAGTTAAAACCTATTCTGGAGATCATAAATTTATTTTACCTTAGTTGTCAGAAGGCTTTTCTTAATCTGCTGAAAGACTCTACACTGTTTATTCATTTCCTCTGTAACCCTTTTTCTCACTATTTAAATGACTTCATTAGCTTTTATAATTCCCCTCCTCCCATCTTGAGTCATAATCCTGTAGTGTGTATGCTTCTCAAAAAGAAATAAAAAAAATTATATATAAGTACAGCTTTTCCCCAGCAGATTCTTACGACTCCATTAGCTATTCACGTAATTCGGCTCTGAATATGCCTTGCCTATTCAGCAATATATGCTTTTCCATAACACAGCTCACGAGTTTCTGTACTAATCAGTAGGAAACAATTTCAGATCTGAAAGTCACTATGGAAAATTGGAAAAACACCTTGTTAAAACACATTTCTTCAGCAGGCGGTCCCTAAAAAAACAGCCATTTGTTGGGTTGCCTGTCTTCCGTATTTCCACTGAGAAAAATCATTCTAGACCGAAAGTTTAAAGTTTCTTTAAATTCAACAAATGCATGGACTATAGGTAACCAATACAAAAAAAAAAAAAAAAAGTCTCTCCCTTAAAGTTCAAACACTGTTTAAGCAGTTATGTATTGATAACTTCAGTATTAGACCCTATACTTTCATTTTGCTTTAAGGGACAGGATTAAATACACCCCCACAAAAAGCAGTTTGCAGAATTAGGAGCAATTCACCCACATCTAATCATTTTTTCATGAGTCAGGCCTTGAGGCAAAAGAAAGCTATCAAGTGTAACGACAAACATGTTCTTACTGCTGTTTGCCATACTTATTGGACATAATAAACTTGATATGCTGGAGGCTATAATTAATCTCTACTAAGTGAACACTCCTCTTATGATGATTTGTCTACTGAGCTGTCAAATAACACTTAAGGCTTTGATAAGTAAATAAATTAGTTCATTACAGTCCCTCTTCTTCTTTAAATGAGCTCATAGATTATTACGTAGCTCTCCTTACCTCAGTCATCAGCAGCTACGATTCTTGGACCCAAAAGTTAACACAGACACTCCATTTCAAAGTTCTACACTCAACTTTCTCCATTACTTCCACTAACTTCAATTTCAGGTTGTGTTTAAAAAGAGTTTGCAATTTTTAGTGCTAAGAACTTGGTTTTAAAATGAATGAGTCTAGACAGTAACAATATTATTTGCCTTCTGTTGCTAGACCTCAGAGCAATGCTTACATCTCACAAGAACATGCACAAAAGTAAAGTTGCAGTGCCCTCTTGTGAGCAGTCAAATCTCATTTTTGCAGAAGCACTTTCAGCAGTGATATGGTGAGGGGGATGCAGCATTAATGCTACAAACTGAGCCCAAGTAGAAGCATTACGCTTTTTAACTAGTTACCTCCATATATATAGACACACACAAAGTTCTCCTGCGTCTAGCATACCTGAAACCAATGAAGATGTTTGTATAAAAAGTTAAATAATATTTAAAATCCATTGAACTTAAGAAACAGGGGAACAGATTCATTCATTTATTCCTTCATAACTTCGAAATATGAAAAAATCGATACCAATTTCTTGGAGCCGTTATTACTGACCACAATGTTGTCTTATTAAATACCACCATAAAAAAAAAAAAAAAAAAAAAAAAAACATGAGCACGTACACGCACATATGTGAGAAACTTTCCCTACAATTTAAGCATTAGGTAACAAGCGATGAGGTACTGGAGGTTATGGCAACTATTGGTGGAAGTTTAAAATAAAAAGGGGGGGGGGGGAGGGGGGAGTTTGTAGTAAGGAGTGATAAAGCAATAAAGCAGTTGAACAAACAAGCCAGTACAGCCAAAATGCAATCCTAATTCCTAGATGGCTGTGGGGAAACCATTAGAAGATGGCAATTAAAGTCTGTGCAGACAAGGGAAGGCTAGTCAAATAGAACAAAGATCTCATTCACAGCACACTACAGTTAGAAGTTCCTGAAGGTCAGCGCTCTGTCATCCCAAAATCCAATTTTTATTATGCATCTTTATGAAATACAAGTACAAATATCTGGATATTCAGTTTTGTGGCATCAGTCACAAACTAGACCAGTGACAGAAGGATCAGAAACAGTACCTCACAACTGCTATTACCTAGGACCCGCACATTAGAATTAACTTTCTGAAATGCAACAGTCTTTGCCAATATGTATTTTGTTAGAAAATGCAAATTTTGTTTCCTTTGCACAGAGCTGGTTTACTGTACACAGCAATAGTCAACAATTCAATAAAGACAATCACTGCTATGTTTAACCTCCACAATGTTTCCCTACAGTTTCTCGAGGTAATATTTTAAAAGACCTTTAAGCTTAATTTTGCCATATTCTTGCACGTCATGACTAGTAGTTTCACAGAAATTAAGCTTAACATGAGAAACACAAGCCAAAACATTCTAAAGTTCTTAAAAGTTCATCTTACCACATCAACTAATCACTTCTAAGCTGATATTAAATATTTGATTTCAGCCTAGAGAGTCAAGGTCCAAAGGAGCTTTGTTTGTTCAGGCGCAGATCCAAAGAATCATTTTAACTGAATTTAGGTACATGGGTCCAAATTTCTGCAAAACCCCAGTGAAACGAAAGCACTCTTCAGTGACTTCCTAAAACCCCTGGCAGCCACATCTCTGTTCTACCTTCAGCTCCCCCTTGGAGGGTTTCAGCACTGCAAATGGGGAGAACTGCTGCTGCCTGCTTGCATTGCTCTTACAGCACGCTGGGATCACTAGGCATTGCCGAAATCCCCGGGATCAAATGACTGCTGAATCCCACACAGCCTACCCTGAATTTGTCCTCAAGAGAAGAGATGTAAAACTTTCTGTTTGCAAGGTGCACCCTCAGTTACTTGTTCCATACTGAAAATTGCAGGGCAGGCTCAGCAGAGCCGCTGCTGATTTGCACCACACAAACCAACGTGGTCTGTGGTCTAGATAGGATGATTTCTGCAGGGTGTATGTTTCAGGTGCTCAACTGCACAGCTCACAGGACTCAGCAATATTAGCAGTTACTCCATGATACCTCAACAGCCGACAGGACGATGATTTGTCTTGTGACAAGCTAAATGGTACCAATGAAGTTCACACAGTACCAGATTTATTTTACAGATAACTTGAACATCAAATCTTGTGTCGAACATATACCAGGCCAAGTTCACTTCAAAGATACAATGCATACACAAAAAAAAGTACAAACTGCTTGTTAAAAGTTGTCTAAGACCAGGTGAGTTTCACCCCAAGGTTACAAATACAGAGCTACAAAGAACACATTCTCACTTTCAGTTTCACGATTACTTCAGTATTACCTCAGAGCAAGTTTGAGGACTTACCCAAAGTCAACACTGACAAGAGACTGAATCACCACTTCATTTTAAGTTTTACCAAAAAACCTATGGCAAGCCACGTTCCTATTGTCAGGCAGCAGAACAATCGGCTTGGCATGTTACATCATCTGGATTTATAAAACAGATGCCTGAACACGTTGAAGATTGCACAGGAGGTTTCTGAATACGTTCTAGGGATCTGAGGTTAGAAAGCAAGCTTCGAGAAAGAAAGCTCCTGTCAGTCACCCAGTCTGTCCAGGTCTCTCAATGGCAGCCCTGTCTTCGAGCAAATCAGCCTGTCCTTCTCACTTTGGCATCTTCCAACAGAGGTGTTAAACAGAACTAGTTCCACCATGGATCCCTGGAGTATTTTACTCATTACCAGCATTTGTGCTGAGTACTAAGGACTCCACACCTGATCATCCAGACAGTTTTTATTTTCTTAAAGTCCAAAAAAAAAGACAAAAAAACTATTTTTTTGTCCATGCAGAGCATAAAATCCTTAGGCATATGAGTATTGCAGTAGATAGTACAAAAAGCCTTGCTAAAGGTAAGATAAATGACATCCACTAGTAATTTTACCTTAAAAAGAATGCTTTATAGCCTATAAGATTAGAAGCTCTTGCTTACCAGTAAAAAGACATCTTTAACTTCATTAGCAGCTAAAACACAGCTTCAGAAGAAAATGGGCTTCTAACAGCTACACAGCTATCTACACAACCATCACAAGAGGGCAGCAGAAGCTTTCTACACTTAGAAAGTTTAGGCATGTGGCTGCTTTGAGCACCAGCTCATGCAGCCCAGTCAGGCTCTGCTGTTTGAAGTCCCATCAGGCAGATGAAAGCCTCACACAAAACTGAGGTATCATATCCAAATTCTTCCAACACCTGTCTGTGGCGGTAGAGCTTTGCATACACAATTCAGTTCCCAGAGTTTATTTCACTGGCTTAGTATTACAGAAAAAAAAAAAAGAAAAGGAAATGGAGATAAAGAGTAACAGAGTTATTATTAACAGTTCAGTGGTTGTTACAGTACACTTCATATAGAAAGAAGAATAAATAGCATTTTATACCAGAAGATTGCATTAAAACTTAATGTTTTAGGAGTTTACTTCATATGCCACTCACAACTGATGACACTAATATGAATTTCTTTTACAGAGCACATATGGGGCTCAACGTTCAGAGGTGCCTAAGAAAAGCCAGTACACGGATTGCACCAGTACTCCTGAGATAGTGTGTTTCAAGGCAAGTTTGCAGGGGGCCACAATACTAACAATTGGTTTTACAACTAGTTTTAGACCACAACAGCAGTCCCGAAGCTAGAACCCTAGTAAGGTTAGTGGAGCTACACAGGAAAGTGCCACAAGTCTATCAGCAGTAGTGCGTAGTTACCCTAAAGCAGTAACCCTATTTATAGGGTAACTGTTCCAGATGATAGTTTTGTTACTCCTTCAAGAGAGTTGCTTCCCTACAGCAGTCCCTGAATACAGCAGCTGACAAGGTAGTAACTTACTCTCACACCTTGTTTTGTGCACTCAAGCTACCTGAAGAGCTGTCTAAGTCTCCTTTTTAAGTAGTCTGAAGTGTTTCCCTAATCAATACTCAAAATGAGATAAACCTCTACATTGGCACTGACCTGTCTTCCCACTCCTTCCCAATCTTTCATCAGAAGCCTCAAGTCCTTAAGACGTTATCTGATTTTCCTATAGTATGAGCTTACTGTTTTCACGTGAGTAAGAGAATCAAAAACCCTCACCAGGGAGTAGAAGCTACCACTAAACCTCTGCCCACCTCTAAAAAGAAAACCCTGTGGCTATAACCATTGAAGTAGTTTTCCCAGTAGATTTTGATAGATTTTCGTGTCTTATAACACCTGAAAACAACTCTGCTTTTTTTACTATCAAATTAAGATTACTACTACCAGGGCAATAGGCAAAAGAGAACAGAAGCAAAAACAAACAAAATACCTATTTTAGTAGGAGGCCCGCTATCTGTCATCTCATAGATGATCATATCATCTCCAGAAAAGTGTTTTATTAAAAAAAAAAAAACAAAACTGTACCCCATAGCTAGACTTCAAATCCCTTATATACTATTTTTCTTTCTTTTCATTCAGTAAGTTTAAAGCCAGCCCACAGACAACAAACGTGAGTCTTAGAGTAAGACAGTCCTAATAAAGAATCTTCAAGGGCATAAGATTTCAAACAAAATACTACACTTACTTTAAATCCTGCAGTCAAATATCAGGTAATACCATATCCATTCAAATTTTGGTAACATAAAGAAACAGAAAATCAAGCATGAAAACAAGAAAATACAACAATAATAATAAATTTTTGTTACTACATTTGTTCTCAACAACTGGTCTACTAACATGATTTTAAATACGGCTATTTTCAGATCACTGTAGCCACTTCCAAGATACTTCTAGACTTATGCATCTCTAACACGTTTCTACTTTAATAAAATCTCCTTACTTGCTATTTCTAAAGTGATTATCTTTACTTTCTTTCTCTTGAAGACCCCTCCCCATTTGACTCATCTATTGAAAAAAAGCAGTAAGGCTTCAGCGCGGTCTTATGTAGCGCAATGAGAGACAGATGACCCTCAGTCCTGTGCTCCACCTGGTCATCAAAACCTCCAGTTCTGTTCTTGAATGGGCTACCTTCTTCCTAACACAAATGCTTAGCAGTGGTTCTTTACTGCAGTTCTTGTTTAGACATGATCTTTGCAGACTACACTTTAAACCCTGTCTCAAAAATCTCATCTCAGCACCCAGACTCAAAAATTATCCTCAGTCTGTCAAGAGATGAGCGGTTCTCTCAAAAGGGAGCACAGCAAATGGTTAAAAAAAAAAAAAAAGCCCACAAAATTGGTAACTACCAACAATTCCCTAAAAAAAAAAAAAAAACTTTTTTTCAGTTTCTTACTAAAAATGTGACTTAGTCAAAAATACTTTTTCAGTAAGTTCAGATTCTCAAATGTTCTCCTCTTATACTGCCTATTTCATGGCAGACTTCATTTTAGTACTACAATTATGGTTTTATCAGCTAACAGTGTACTCGTGTCTGTCATTGTGGCAAGCGGAGAACCAAACTACAGATGTAGGTGTTTGAGAAACAGCAGTGGAAGCAGCATTCTGATATCCTAACTGCAGGGTTACTTAATTTACATCAGTAGTTTCCAACTGCCCAGCAAACTTCTAGGATATATCACTCAGAATAAAATAGTTTGGGTGCCAAGAGGTTTCCATGTTACAAAATAGGTTGCTTGCAAATATAAACAGCAATCAGATTTTTATTTGTGGTTATTTATGACAATATTCCATCTCTTTTTGATCCAGACCCTTGGATGCAATTGTTCCCCCACACACAGTCAAAAGAATTAAACTGTGCTAACCTAAAAAGATTTATAACCATAGCCTGGTTTACATCTGCCTCTGCAAGGCCATGAGAGAAACCATCTGCCTCTACGCACTCACTTTGCATCTGCAGTGTTTCACATCTGCAGGTGTGGAGCACAGCTCCTCTTTGCAGGAGCTCCCGTGTATATTTCAGATCAAATGTGTTTACAAACTGCCAGCCAACAACACAACAAAACAAAGTGGACCTCCCCAACTTGAACCGTATGGGAACCTATGACTGTAAATATGTTCAGAGGTAAAATAACATGAGCTTACCCTCACCCTGTAGATTTGTTAACGGCTCCAAAAGTAATCTGAAAGTGTTCCCTTCCACATTCGTGCAGCGTGTTGTAAAGGCAGCGCACCAAGCAGCCACGAGACATCAACCAAGGCCCAGTCTGCGTGGCACTGCAAGTCTTCACCTGCATCACAGATTCCTACCAGGCTTCTAGAAAGTGTCGACAGAGACATATGAAGAGTTGCTCTAATAGCTGCAATCTGTGCAGGCAGCTGCTCTTTGCTTTCCCAAGTCCCACAGAGTGGCTACAGAGAAGGATCAAAGCAGTCACTGTGGCAACAATGGAATCTCAGCAGCTGATTCAGTGCCTGCAGACCTCATTCCAGTCCTGACCTCAATACCCCTACAGCAGCTTCCATGGATAATCAAAGGACAGGAAACCAGGCAAGTGCAGCAATCAATTTCCTCTGTTGTTTTTTTCTTGGAAAATTTTATCCCACACCCAGACAGGATAAAAGATGAGTGTTCCGTAAAGTGTGGGACTTCTCCCTCTACAGCCTACGATGTGTTACAAGGCATGCGAGTGGTAGGTCCCAAGGCAGAATGAACTGCTGGAGTTCTGTGGGAATCCAGAACACAAACATGCGTGTGCTCTAACTGCTGTAGGTAGGACATCCATAAATAAAGGAGGGGAGACACACCGTATTCTTCCTCCCTTATCAAAGCCAACATTTTAGAAGTGTCATCTGTATGGACTGTTAGATCAAAGCATTGCAACTAGCTTGTGAAGGAACAGTGGTGGTGAGAAAACAAAGATCTCACAAAATGTATAAAACTGGCTAAAATTATGATTGTTTGAAATACTAGTAGCCTTTTTGGATGGTGATATAAAGTGACAGAAGTTTAGAGAAATTGAAAGAAAACATTTAGCACTGTGCAAAACTTTTGTGACAGTGATCCCCAGAACTGATATGTTTAAGAAAATGAAGCCCCAAACAAAAATCTACATTTAACTCTGCACATTTAAACAGTCTGTTTTTTTTTCCTTTTGTCTAAATTCTAAGAGATTCATGAGATTCAATTTTCTTTTTCAGCAACAGAATGATCAGTCCCATGATCCCGTTTTCAGTCATTCATGTGATTTATCATTCTAACCCTGTGTTTTCAACTTATAACATTACCATTCAAAGTATCTACACCTAAAAGCCCTTCACGCTGTTATAATTGCATTGATAGCTTTATTAAGGATGCACTACGATTGGCTGACTAATTGTACTAAAAGGATAGAGTTTGCCTTTCTTTTGAAGAAATACTTCTTCAGAGAGAACAGAAAAGTAGAGGTATATGTGCTTTCTTTTCAAAACCATGAGGACATAAAAAAAAAATAAACACTAAACAACAGGCATGTTTATTTTTTGAAGTTATCTTCTATTGTTCATCAGAGAAAACATACAGAAGAAAAACCTATAGGGCTGGCTAAAAGAAGAGAGCTTCTAAGAGAACCTCAGCATAACTGTTAAAAGCAGTCTTACTGAACAGTCTGAAAGAAAAAAAATATAAAGCTTTAGCAATGAAGGAAGGAGAGGAAGGGAAATAGCATATTAGAAAGCTGAAACTGTTAAATAAATTGCTTAAGGGTTTGTGTTTTGAAGTAATGGAGAATAAGAGCCTATCTTATGCTTCTATCAATATAAGCTTATTTGAACTGTTTAGAGATCCTAAAATCCATGTATTACAACATGTAGTTATGTATCTGAACTACGTAAGAAATCTGATACTGGCTGTAACGATAAAAACTTTTTAGAAGACATATAAGCAACAGGTTGCAGAGAACTAGAAGTACATCTCTAGTTCTCTTCAGCAAGCTGCAGAAGATGCTGAAGGATATTTCTCCTATCCCTATACGCGTAGTCCAAATAGTCTTCCTAGGCATCATGCTGACGGGAGGGTAACTCTGGGAATCCTCTCGCGCTCCTTTGCATCTTACTTCAGTCCTCAGGTGAACCAATCTTTCTTGCTGAGGCCTCTTCAGGAAGAGTTGCATAACCGCTCACCTGAAGAGCTTTTTCTCTCTCTGCTGCTCCTGATAAAGCAGCAGGTGAGCCCCCTCAGTGATTCCTGCCTGCCCTGCAGGTGAGCGCCCCTTCCAGCTGCCTGCAGGGCAAAAGGGCCCTGGCTGGAAATAAGCCTGTAACGACTCCTGCCCAAGCCTTGTTGAAAGTCACCTCTGTAATATGAATGCTAAGCGTCTTGTGAGCTACTTCTCGATTTTGATCTTCAAATCACTATTTGACATGTAAAGTACTTTGTTTTGTATGACTGACACAAATGTAATGTAAAAGCAGAGGGGAAGGTTGACGAGCCCCACGTGCTGTGGTGGCACGCTCGAGGAACCCCCTGTGGAAAAATGGCTTTTTGCGGTGCGTCCGAGGCCATGGCAGCCCTGCCTGTATTTATTTATCTCTGGAGAGCTGTAGCTCTCCTGGGGCTGCCACGCCACGAGCGGGGCCAACGACCCGCACTACCCTCGCACGGCCCCTCCCTCGCCTGCCCTCACAGCGCAGGCGGGAACCGCCACTCACGGCCCCGACCCCCCCCCCCCTCCTCTGAGGGCGCTGCCCCGCACCGCCCCCTCAGGGCTCAGCCGGGAGCGCCCCGGGACTCCCCATCCCCGGTTCCCCCCCCCTCGGAGCCGCCAGGGCCTGCCCTCAGCCGGCGCCTCCCGAGTAAACGCGCCGGGGATTGGCCGCTGCGCACCGAGGGGGCCATGTTGGCTGGCCCGGCCCCGCCGCCCGCGCTCCATTTTATCCCCTCCTTCCCCCCCCCCCCGCCACCTCCCCTCAGCGAGGGCCGGGGGCAGGAAACCCGCCCCCCCGGGCCCCGCCCCGCGCGCTGGCCCCGCCCCCTTTTCCTCCCACCCGCGGGTCCCCTCAGCCCCGCGCCGCCGCCGCCGCCGCTCCCGCTCCCCCCCTCCCCTCCCGCCGTGTCAGCGCGCGGCGGCCCCCGCGCGCCGCGGCCAATCAGCGCGGGGCTGAGAAATATGCAAATGAGCCCCCCGGCCCGGCCCCGCGGGCTCGCTGGGGCCGGTGGGGTCGCGGCGGCGAGCGGCTGAAACTTCGGCACGGCCCGGCACGGCCCGGCGCGGCCCCGGCAGCCGGCCCGCCCCCGGTAAGCGCCCGCGGGAGCCCGGGGAGGGGGGCGTGGGGCCCACGGGAAGCCGCCGCCGCCGCCGCCGGGGCTGCGCGTGCCCGAGGCCGGCCCGGTGGGGAGCTGTCAGGCGCGGGGCATCCCCTCCCGTGCCGCCCCGCTCCCCCGCAGCCGCCCGTGCGTGCCGCCTGCCGGGCAGCGGGGGAGGCTCCGGGCGCCGCCGCCGCGGCGTAATGGCGAACCCGGCGGTGAGTACGTGCGAGAGGGGCCGGGCTGCGCCCCGCCGAGCAGGCCGCGCTCCGGGCGCACCGGCTGGCCCCGGCCCCGGTGGCGGCCCCTCCTTCCTCCTCCTGCCGCCGCCGGGAGGCTCGGCGCGGCCTGCTCCCCGCCCGGGCTCTGCCCGCCGCCGCGACCTGCTTCCGCCCCTCGCCCGGCACGGCCCGGCCGGGCCCGGGGCCGCTCGGCTCGCAGCCGCCGCCGGGAGGAAGGGGGAGGCCGGGCCCGGCCGAGCGGCCGCTGCCGGGGGGGGGGCCCAGGGATGCGGTCCCCGCAAAGTTTGGAGGGGGGAATGGGGCCTTGCCCCGGGCCCTGGGCGCTGCTAGGTGAGGGGAAGGGGAAGGGGGCGCTGCCCTCCTCGGGGAGGGCGAGGACGGGGCTGGATGCGCCTCGTCCCCCCAGTGAGGGGGAGGAAGGGGAGGGGAGGGTCGCGCCCCACCTTGTCGTGGGGCTGCGGGCAGGGAGGGGATGTGGCACCCTCCCGGGTGGGCAGCGGGGCTGGCCCCGCTCTCTCCCCGCCCAGGTGGGCAGAGGGAGGAAATGAAATGACTTCCCAGGCAGGGGAAGACGAAGGAAAAAAAGGAGGCGACTATGGCAGCCCCCTGGCCTGGATCCACGGCAGCAGGTGGTGTGGGAGTGGGGAAGGGGACGTGGAAGGGAAGGCTGGGTACCTGGGGAGGACGGCGATGGGCTCTGCTGGGCTGGGGATCGCTGCTGTGAGGGCAACCCGAGGCTCGTGGCCACAGGTTCCTGCTGCATGGGTGGGAGCTGAGAAAAGAGCCTGTGAGAGCACAAGGTTGGCATCTATTGGCTGGTGTTTCCCAGGTAGCAAGCTGACTTCCTTGTGGGATGACAAGGTGAGGATTTTGAGGCTAGCTCAGTACTGCGTATCGCATTGGGTGAATTGGTGGCGTGCATCATTTCCCACTAAAGGGGAGACATCACGCTATTTCTTACTGAAGCATAAAGCGGTGAAATGTGAAAACCTCATCGTTCCCTCTTTGCACACATGTTTGTGGGCAGGGATACGAAGCAGGTGAGGATAGCAGGCTTCCCTCACTTGGCTGTGTAGCTTTGACATGAAGGTTGATGCATGCACTTTCAGTTCTCAAGAAATATTTTGCACTCCTCACTGTCTTCGTATAAGTGCCATAAATCTTTAGCAACTACAAACTTCCTTCAGTTCGTGAAAGTTATTCAACTTCAGCAGTGTGAGGAAATAAGAGGTTGGTCTTCCTGCCTTATGCAGAAGAAATCTGAACCCTTTAGCAGCATTATGCATACTCACGGGGGACAAAATAGCAATCTGCATCCATAGGGAAGGTTTTTAGTTCTCCTTGTGTGTCTTTTCTGAGACTGCGAGAAGTAGCCATGAAAAGTAAGTCGCCTCTCAGGAAGATTAGGCCCATCGAGTGTGAGACCTTTCTGCATCTCTTTAAAGCCGTGTCATTTGACACCATCAAGCTCTTATTTGGTAGGTGTGAGGTAAAATCATTCTTTCACTTATATTTGCATACGAATGATTATATGGTTAGCATTCAAGGCAGAATGTTAACATTCAGTCATCTTTGAGAAATACCTGGGTTTTTACCTGCCTCCGAGTTTTGATGTCTTGGTACATAGATCAACTTTTTGCTAGTTTCTTCCATAGGATAAATATTTTTAAATTAATAACTATTCCTTTCATATACTTTGTTAACTATTAAAGAATGAGTGGCAGCGGTTAATATCATTTGGTTTTATCTACTAACAGAGTTTCTACCACCTCCCGTTTATACTTTTTTCTTTCAGGCTTAATAATGACTTTTTCATTGTTCCTGCATCTGGCAGATGGGACTTGCAAAGCACCATGGACTTAAATATGCAGTTTTTGTCATCCGAAGAGCGAAAATTAATATACATGGCTTCAAAAGTTAACCAATGCAGGGAACTGTGTGCCAGGCGAGGGCACACACAGAAATTGATGGGAAATAGAGTGGACTACAAGCCTGAGGTATCGGTAGCTGCCTGATTACAACCCATTGTGAACCCTCTAACCTTACAGTAAATGTGAGGTAGCTTTCTCTTTTTAATGAGAAAGAGGGGGGCAAACTGCCTCAATTTACTGTGCCTTTATAGTATGATAAGGACAGGCACATAGGTAGTTACAATGCCTCTGCTGGTTTACTTTGTGCTTACTGGTTTGTGTTTAACCAGGTAGTCTCGTTTGTAAGAATTTATGCTGCTCTTCATGATGAAGGTGTGTTAACTCCTCTCCCTCAGATTAAAGCTGTTCTTTTTACTGGAGGAAGAACTGGGATTTTAAGCCCCATAATTTTTCAAGGATTTTGAGGGATCTCAGCACCTACTCAGAGCTGCTGGTGCTAAATGCTCCTGAAGATTCCTCCAAGGGTTCAGTCATGGAGAAATGTTGATGAAGGCAGTGTTGTTTTTAAAAACTATTTTTAGTGATGTTATCTAAGTGATGTATGACATGAGCCAGTACTAGGAGACTTCAGAAGCCCTAAAACAGACATTGTTCATTTGTTTCCCTGTATAAAGAGAGAGAAAAGTTAGCGATGCAGGTGGATTAAAACAAAAACATCCACATGACGCTTTAAAATTACCTTGTTTGTGCAACCCATAAAGTAAATAGATGCACTTCTGTTCGTCTTAAAGGGCTAGTTGTAAGATTTTTTTGTGTATCTCACAAACTTATAATACTAAGATTTAAGTGTATTAATCCTTCAGACACTTCAGAAGTGAAGGTAAGCTGGACAATTATACATGCATTTTATGGGTCTGAATTCCTTACAATGCAGTTTCCTTTTCTTTTTTTTTCCTTGATATCAGTCTTGTAGATAATAGCCTGGTGTTCAGACACTGCTTTCTTTCTTGGATACTGTTCATGCAGTTTAGGATGAGGAGAAGTTGGATCTGATGGAGTCAAGTGGCATGAGCCTACACATTTTGGGATTGCAGTATTAGACTTCTTTCTACCGCTGTTGTTAACTAAGGTGTCAGTCAACGTTGGGCCCTAGGTTCTTAAATTGATCAGTTGAAGTGTTTTTCTGGGTTTAACTGATATCTGGTAACTTTCACACTCAGTTTCTTTTCTAACCAAACTAGTTTGGCAGATACGTTGTATTCTGCTCAGCTGTCTTTATTTGTCCTTTCCTATAGCCTCTCCTATCAAACAGTGTGCTTAATGAGCACCTAGAAATCTCCCACTCCCAGGCTTATCTTATGTGCTCTAATTCCGTTTTCTAGTGCTCTTCCTGTAGCTGGTGTCAGGAATGCAATGTTAATGCATACGTGTAAATGGGGGATGGAGAAACCAGTTGTCTCTTAAGCCAAACATTCAAGAATTGATAGTTAGCATTACTGGAAATATTTTAGGATGTTATTGGAAGTAATAATATCCTAAATATCCTCTTTCCCATTCAGCAATATAAA